>NW_026138263.1:0-95480 GCF_025592945.1 Manacus candei
GGGGTTCCTGCTGCCACGCCAGGAGCCTGGATGCACCTAAGCCCTTGTGGGGTGCCACCTGCTCTGCCACTATCTGAGATGCCCCACCGCCTGAGAGATGGAAACGCGGAGCTCTGTCCAAGAGAAGCACATCCCAGAGCTGCACGCATGGGCTTTGCCAGGATTTAGAACCGTAAATGCAATGTGACACCGAGACACTCTTTGTCCCACATAACTTCAAGGTCTCCCCAGGAGGTTGATGGCAATTGTTCTTGCTCAGGGTCATCTCCCCACACCAACAGCAGGTGCGTGCTCAAGACTTGTCTGGGCAATGCAAACAGATACACCCTGTCTAGTTCTTCCGGTCTCTCCAAGGAAGGCAAAAGAATCTCTGTGTGCCGGGTGAGAAGCCAGTGCTGGAAGTTGTGGTTCTATTGTGAGTGCCAAGAGGGGATGGCAGGTCTGTGATGAATGCCCTGAGGAGATGACCTGGGTTTTCCAGTGCACATGGCAATAGATCACACCCTGCTTTGGTGGTCATTTATGTCCTACGGAGGGTGACAGAGATGGGAAAGAGAATGAAATTTTTGAATGTGCCTCTGAGTGCCCCTCAACCTGCCGCAAATGTGCAGATTGCAGTACATCCAGTTCAGGTGTGAGAGGCTGTTCCCTGGTCCTCGGAGCAAGAAGAGCTGGACGAGGGACGCAGTAGAACTCGCTTCCTGAGACTGCATCTCCATGAATCCCAAAACAAGTGCGAGGGATGCCACGTCCGAGTTTTCTCAGGGGAAGGTGTTTCTCCCACGCACTGCCTCCCCGTGGCACTGGTGCCACAGCCCCCGACGAAACCACAAGCGGTCTTTGTCCCTAGCAAAAGTGCTCCCTGGGAAATGTTCCCTGGGAAACTACAGAAAGCAGGGACTTAAGGGACATCATTGGGATGTGCGGGACCTCATGGAATTAAACAAACCGTGGGATATCTTTGGAACTTCATGGAATCAAAGGGATAAAACAAAAGAATTAAACCCCATGACCGGAAACCATTGGATGGAACATTTCTTTAATATGCCAGCTGGGGATTCGTGGGGGTACTCTGCCATGCATGAATCAAAGAATCAGTATAAATTTCGGAGTATAAATACTTTCAAGTGATACTTGAAAGACCCTCCCCTTCACAAGCGGTCCAAAATTCTCTTCTGATTTTAGGGTCAAATAGCCTCTTGGATTTTATTCGTGGAGCAAGACTGCCATCTAGCGTCCATTTCTTCTGGGAGGGGCAGTCATTTTCACAGAGTGGTCTTCTCCCTTAGGCGGCCTCGTAGCATCTCTGATTGATCTCTCCGACCCCTAACCCCTACACTAAATGCTTTAGGACCAGCTAAGACGTGTCTTAGAACTTCCCATTTGCTTAAACAATGTAGAATTGACTTTCTTCTTAACAGAACAATCTCTTATTAAACGAGTTTTCTGAGGCCTGTAAGCTAATTTCTTGAAGATGGGCATATGATACACTCTCTATTAGTTTCCATGTATCATCTACATTCTCTCTCCTACAACTAATTGTAGTCTTAAAAGAAAAGAAAAGACTGCTACCATGCCAAGAAAGCAAACCCCTTTGTTGATTAGGATTTTTATCTAAGAAAAACTTGTGATTTACGAAGCCATTAAGGATGGAGATCCTCTCTCATTTCAGTGCCATTGTGACAATATGGGGCCTCATGGAACACATGGAACACAGAACACTGCGCATTCCCAAGCAATCAAGGGGCCATTGTAACACTCCAGGGCCTCATGGAAGACGGAGGCCCCGCAGAGAGACCTCAAATCAGAGGTTTGGGCAATCCTCAACCAGAGGAAGTTCAACAAGGGCAAGTGCCAGATTCTGTCCCTGTGATGGGGCAACCCCGAACGTCCGGACAGACTGGGAAGGATATTCTGCCTAGCAGCGCTGGAAAATGGCCTCTGGGGTCCTGGTGGATGGCCAGTTGGCCAAGAGTCAGTGGTGCTCTGGCGGGGGCTCCCTGCTCGCTCACAGGAGGGTTTTCAGACACACGAGTCCTTCGCTTGCACACAGACACAGACAGCTCATGGCAGCAGGGGCAGTATCTCCTGGGGTTCCTGCTGCCACGCCAGGAGCCTGGATGCACCTAAGCCCTTGTGGGGTGCCACCTGCTCTGCCACTATCTGAGATGCCCCACCGCCTGAGAGATGGAAACGCGGAGCTCTGTCCAAGAGAAGCACATCCCAGAGCTGCACGCATGGGCTTTGCCAGGATTTAGAACCGTAAATGCAATGTGACACCGAGACACTCTTTGTCCCACATAACTTCAAGGTCTCCCCAGGAGGTTGATGGCAATTGTTCTTGCTCAGGGTCATCTCCCCACACCAACAGCAGGTGCGTGCTCAAGACTTGTCTGGGCAATGCAAACAGATACACCCTGTCTAGTTCTTCCGGTCTCTCCAAGGAAGGCAAAAGAATCTCTGTGTGCCGGGTGAGAAGCCAGTGCTGGAAGTTGTGGTTCTATTGTGAGTGCCAAGAGGGGATGGCAGGTCTGTGATGAATGCCCTGAGGAGATGACCTGGGTTTTCCAGTGCACATGGCAATAGATCACACCCTGCTTTGGTGGTCATTTATGTCCTACGGAGGTGACAGAGATGGGAAAGAGAATGAAATTTTTGAATGTGCCTCTGAGTGCCCCTCAACCTGCCGCAAATGTGCAGATTGCAGTACATCCAGTTCAGGTGTGAGAGGCTGTTCCCTGGTCCTCGGAGCAAGAAGAGCTGGACGAGGGACGCAGTAGAACTCGCTTCCTGAGACTGCATCTCCATGAATCCCAAAACAAGTGCGAGGGATGCCACGTCCGAGTTTTCTCAGGGGAAGGTGTTTCTCCCACGCACTGCCTCCCCGTGGCACTGGTGCCACAGCCCCCGACGAAACCACAAGCGGTCTTTGTCCCTAGCAAAAGTGCTCCCTGGGAAATGTTCCCTGGGAAACTACAGAAAGCAGGGACTTAAGGGACATCATTGGGATGTGCGGGACCTCATGGAATTAAACAAACCGTGGGATATCTTTGGAACTTCATGGAATCAAAGGGATAAAACAAAAGAATTAAACCCCATGACCGGAAACCATTGGATGGAACATTTCTTTAATATGCCAGCTGGGGATTCGTGGGGGTACTCTGCCATGCATGAATCAAAGAATCAGTATAAATTTCGGAGTATAAATACTTTCAAGTGATACTTGAAAGACCCTCCCTTCACAAGCGGTCCAAAATTCTCTTCTGATTTTAGGGTCAAATAGCCTCTTGGATTTTATTCGTGGAGCAAGACTGCCATCTAGCGTCCATTTCTTCTGGGAGGGGCAGTCATTTTCACAGAGTGGTCTTCTCCCTTAGGCGGCCTCGTAGCATCTCTGATTGATCTCTCCGACCCCTAACCCCTACACTAAATGCTTTAGGACCAGCTAAGACGTGTCTTAGAACTTCCCATTTGCTTAAACAATGTAGAATTGACTTTCTTCTTAACAGAACAATCTCTTATTAAACGAGTTTTCTGAGGCCTGTAAGCTAATTTCTTGAAGATGGGCATATGATACACTCTCTATTAGTTTCCATGTATCATCTACATTCTCTCTCCTACAACTAATTGTAGTCTTAAAAGAAAAGAAAAGACTGCTACCATGCCAAGAAAGCAAACCCCTTTGTTGATTAGGATTTTTATCTAAGAAAAACTTGTGATTTACGAAGCCATTAAGGATGGAGATCCTCTCTCATTTCAGTGCCATTGTGACAATATGGGGCCTCATGGAACACATGGAACACAGAACACTGCGCATTCCCAAGCAATCAAGGGGCCATTGTAACACTCCAGGGCCTCATGGAAGACGGAGGCCCCGCAGAGAGACCTCAAATCAGAGGTTTGGGCAATCCTCAACCAGAGGAAGTTCAACAAGGGCAAGTGCCAGATTCTGTCCCTGTGATGGGGCAACCCCGAACGTCCGGACAGACTGGGAAGGATATTCTGCCTAGCAGCGCTGGAAAATGGCCTCTGGGGTCCTGGTGGATGGCCAGTTGGCCAAGAGTCAGTGGTGCTCTGGCGGGGGCTCCCTGCTCGCTCACAGGAGGGTTTTCAGACACACGAGTCCTTCGCTTGCACACAGACACAGACAGCTCATGGCAGCAGGGGCAGTATCTCCTGGGGTTCCTGCTGCCACGCCAGGAGCCTGGATGCACCTAAGCCCTTGTGGGGTGCCACCTGCTCTGCCACTATCTGAGATGCCCCACCGCCTGAGAGATGGAAACGCGGAGCTCTGTCCAAGAGAAGCACATCCCAGAGCTGCACGCATGGGCTTTGCCAGGATTTAGAACCGTAAATGCAATGTGACACCGAGACACTCTTTGTCCCACATAACTTCAAGGTCTCCCCAGGAGGTTGATGGCAATTGTTCTTGCTCAGGGTCATCTCCCCACACCAACAGCAGGTGCGTGCTCAAGACTTGTCTGGGCAATGCAAACAGATACACCCTGTCTAGTTCTTCCGGTCTCTCCAAGGAAGGCAAAAGAATCTCTGTGTGCCGGGTGAGAAGCCAGTGCTGGAAGTTGTGGTTCTATTGTGAGTGCCAAGAGGGGATGGCAGGTCTGTGATGAATGCCCTGAGGAGATGACCTGGGTTTTCCAGTGCACATGGCAATAGATCACACCCTGCTTTGGTGGTCATTTATGTCCTACGGAGGTGACAGAGATGGGAAAGAGAATGAAATTTTTGAATGTGCCTCTGAGTGCCCCTCAACCTGCCGCAAATGTGCAGATTGCAGTACATCCAGTTCAGGTGTGAGAGGCTGTTCCCTGGTCCTCGGAGCAAGAAGAGCTGGACGAGGGACGCAGTAGAACTCGCTTCCTGAGACTGCATCTCCATGAATCCCAAAACAAGTGCGAGGGATGCCACGTCCGAGTTTTCTCAGGGGAAGGTGTTTCTCCCACGCACTGCCTCCCCGTGGCACTGGTGCCACAGCCCCCGACGAAACCACAAGCGGTCTTTGTCCCTAGCAAAAGTGCTCCCTGGGAAATGTTCCCTGGGAAACTACAGAAAGCAGGGACTTAAGGGACATCATTGGGATGTGCGGGACCTCATGGAATTAAACAAACCGTGGGATATCTTTGGAACTTCATGGAATCAAAGGGATAAAACAAAAGAATTAAACCCCATGACCGGAAACCATTGGATGGAACATTTCTTTAATATGCCAGCTGGGGATTCGTGGGGGTACTCTGCCATGCATGAATCAAAGAATCAGTATAAATTTCGGAGTATAAATACTTTCAAGTGATACTTGAAAGACCCTCCCCTTCACAAGCGGTCCAAAATTCTCTTCTGATTTTAGGGTCAAATAGCCTCTTGGATTTTATTCGTGGAGCAAGACTGCCATCTAGCGTCCATTTCTTCTGGGAGGGGCAGTCATTTTCACAGAGTGGTCTTCTCCCTTAGGCGGCCTCGTAGCATCTCTGATTGATCTCTCCGACCCCTAACCCCTACACTAAATGCTTTAGGACCAGCTAAGACGTGTCTTAGAACTTCCCATTTGCTTAAACAATGTAGAATTGACTTTCTTCTTAACAGAACAATCTCTTATTAAACGAGTTTTCTGAGGCCTGTAAGCTAATTTCTTGAAGATGGGCATATGATACACTCTCTATTAGTTTCCATGTATCATCTACATTCTCTCTCCTACAACTAATTGTAGTCTTAAAAGAAAAGAAAAGACTGCTACCATGCCAAGAAAGCAAACCCCTTTGTTGATTAGGATTTTTATCTAAGAAAAACTTGTGATTTACGAAGCCATTAAGGATGGAGATCCTCTCTCATTTCAGTGCCATTGTGACAATATGGGGCCTCATGGAACACATGGAACACAGAACACTGCGCATTCCCAAGCAATCAAGGGGCCATTGTAACACTCCAGGGCCTCATGGAAGACGGAGGCCCCGCAGAGAGACCTCAAATCAGAGGTTTGGGCAATCCTCAACCAGAGGAAGTTCAACAAGGGCAAGTGCCAGATTCTGTCCCTGTGATGGGGCAACCCCGAACGTCCGGACAGACTGGGAAGGATATTCTGCCTAGCAGCGCTGGAAAATGGCCTCTGGGGTCCTGGTGGATGGCCAGTTGGCCAAGAGTCAGTGGTGCTCTGGCGGGGGCTCCCTGCTCGCTCACAGGAGGGTTTTCAGACACACGAGTCCTTCGCTTGCACACAGACACAGACAGCTCATGGCAGCAGGGGCAGTATCTCCTGGGGTTCCTGCTGCCACGCCAGGAGCCTGGATGCACCTAAGCCCTTGTGGGGTGCCACCTGCTCTGCCACTATCTGAGATGCCCCACCGCCTGAGAGATGGAAACGCGGAGCTCTGTCCAAGAGAAGCACATCCCAGAGCTGCACGCATGGGCTTTGCCAGGATTTAGAACCGTAAATGCAATGTGACACCGAGACACTCTTTGTCCCACATAACTTCAAGGTCTCCCCAGGAGGTTGATGGCAATTGTTCTTGCTCAGGGTCATCTCCCCACACCAACAGCAGGTGCGTGCTCAAGACTTGTCTGGGCAATGCAAACAGATACACCCTGTCTAGTTCTTCCGGTCTCTCCAAGGAAGGCAAAAGAATCTCTGTGTGCCGGGTGAGAAGCCAGTGCTGGAAGTTGTGGTTCTATTGTGAGTGCCAAGAGGGGATGGCAGGTCTGTGATGAATGCCCTGAGGAGATGACCTGGGTTTTCCAGTGCACATGGCAATAGATCACACCCTGCTTTGGTGGTCATTTATGTCCTACGGAGGTGACAGAGATGGGAAAGAGAATGAAATTTTTGAATGTGCCTCTGAGTGCCCCTCAACCTGCCGCAAATGTGCAGATTGCAGTACATCCAGTTCAGGTGTGAGAGGCTGTTCCCTGGTCCTCGGAGCAAGAAGAGCTGGACGAGGGACGCAGTAGAACTCGCTTCCTGAGACTGCATCTCCATGAATCCCAAAACAAGTGCGAGGGATGCCACGTCCGAGTTTTCTCAGGGGAAGGTGTTTCTCCCACGCACTGCCTCCCCGTGGCACTGGTGCCACAGCCCCCGACGAAACCACAAGCGGTCTTTGTCCCTAGCAAAAGTGCTCCCTGGGAAATGTTCCCTGGGAAACTACAGAAAGCAGGGACTTAAGGGACATCATTGGGATGTGCGGGACCTCATGGAATTAAACAAACCGTGGGATATCTTTGGAACTTCATGGAATCAAAGGGATAAAACAAAAGAATTAAACCCCATGACCGGAAACCATTGGATGGAACATTTCTTTAATATGCCAGCTGGGGATTCGTGGGGGTACTCTGCCATGCATGAATCAAAGAATCAGTATAAATTTCGGAGTATAAATACTTTCAAGTGATACTTGAAAGACCCTCCCCTTCACAAGCGGTCCAAAATTCTCTTCTGATTTTAGGGTCAAATAGCCTCTTGGATTTTATTCGTGGAGCAAGACTGCCATCTAGCGTCCATTTCTTCTGGGAGGGGCAGTCATTTTCACAGAGTGGTCTTCTCCCTTAGGCGGCCTCGTAGCATCTCTGATTGATCTCTCCGACCCCTAACCCCTACACTAAATGCTTTAGGACCAGCTAAGACGTGTCTTAGAACTTCCCATTTGCTTAAACAATGTAGAATTGACTTTCTTCTTAACAGAACAATCTCTTATTAAACGAGTTTTCTGAGGCCTGTAAGCTAATTTCTTGAAGATGGGCATATGATACACTCTCTATTAGTTTCCATGTATCATCTACATTCTCTCTCCTACAACTAATTGTAGTCTTAAAAGAAAAGAAAAGACTGCTACCATGCCAAGAAAGCAAACCCCTTTGTTGATTAGGATTTTTATCTAAGAAAAACTTGTGATTTACGAAGCCATTAAGGATGGAGATCCTCTCTCATTTCAGTGCCATTGTGACAATATGGGGCCTCATGGAACACATGGAACACAGAACACTGCGCATTCCCAAGCAATCAAGGGGCCATTGTAACACTCCAGGGCCTCATGGAAGACGGAGGCCCCGCAGAGAGACCTCAAATCAGAGGTTTGGGCAATCCTCAACCAGAGGAAGTTCAACAAGGGCAAGTGCCAGATTCTGTCCCTGTGATGGGGCAACCCCGAACGTCCGGACAGACTGGGAAGGATATTCTGCCTAGCAGCGCTGGAAAATGGCCTCTGGGGTCCTGGTGGATGGCCAGTTGGCCAAGAGTCAGTGGTGCTCTGGCGGGGGCTCCCTGCTCGCTCACAGGAGGGTTTTCAGACACACGAGTCCTTCGCTTGCACACAGACACAGACAGCTCATGGCAGCAGGGGCAGTATCTCCTGGGGTTCCTGCTGCCACGCCAGGAGCCTGGATGCACCTAAGCCCTTGTGGGGTGCCACCTGCTCTGCCACTATCTGAGATGCCCCACCGCCTGAGAGATGGAAACGCGGAGCTCTGTCCAAGAGAAGCACATCCCAGAGCTGCACGCATGGGCTTTGCCAGGATTTAGAACCGTAAATGCAATGTGACACCGAGACACTCTTTGTCCCACATAACTTCAAGGTCTCCCCAGGAGGTTGATGGCAATTGTTCTTGCTCAGGGTCATCTCCCCACACCAACAGCAGGTGCGTGCTCAAGACTTGTCTGGGCAATGCAAACAGATACACCCTGTCTAGTTCTTCCGGTCTCTCCAAGGAAGGCAAAAGAATCTCTGTGTGCCGGGTGAGAAGCCAGTGCTGGAAGTTGTGGTTCTATTGTGAGTGCCAAGAGGGGATGGCAGGTCTGTGATGAATGCCCTGAGGAGATGACCTGGGTTTTCCAGTGCACATGGCAATAGATCACACCCTGCTTTGGTGGTCATTTATGTCCTACGGAGGTGACAGAGATGGGAAAGAGAATGAAATTTTTGAATGTGCCTCTGAGTGCCCCTCAACCTGCCGCAAATGTGCAGATTGCAGTACATCCAGTTCAGGTGTGAGAGGCTGTTCCCTGGTCCTCGGAGCAAGAAGAGCTGGACGAGGGACGCAGTAGAACTCGCTTCCTGAGACTGCATCTCCATGAATCCCAAAACAAGTGCGAGGGATGCCACGTCCGAGTTTTCTCAGGGGAAGGTGTTTCTCCCACGCACTGCCTCCCCGTGGCACTGGTGCCACAGCCCCCGACGAAACCACAAGCGGTCTTTGTCCCTAGCAAAAGTGCTCCCTGGGAAATGTTCCCTGGGAAACTACAGAAAGCAGGGACTTAAGGGACATCATTGGGATGTGCGGGACCTCATGGAATTAAACAAACCGTGGGATATCTTTGGAACTTCATGGAATCAAAGGGATAAAACAAAAGAATTAAACCCCATGACCGGAAACCATTGGATGGAACATTTCTTTAATATGCCAGCTGGGGATTCGTGGGGGTACTCTGCCATGCATGAATCAAAGAATCAGTATAAATTTCGGAGTATAAATACTTTCAAGTGATACTTGAAAGACCCTCCCCTTCACAAGCGGTCCAAAATTCTCTTCTGATTTTAGGGTCAAATAGCCTCTTGGATTTTATTCGTGGAGCAAGACTGCCATCTAGCGTCCATTTCTTCTGGGAGGGGCAGTCATTTTCACAGAGTGGTCTTCTCCCTTAGGCGGCCTCGTAGCATCTCTGATTGATCTCTCCGACCCCTAACCCCTACACTAAATGCTTTAGGACCAGCTAAGACGTGTCTTAGAACTTCCCATTTGCTTAAACAATGTAGAATTGACTTTCTTCTTAACAGAACAATCTCTTATTAAACGAGTTTTCTGAGGCCTGTAAGCTAATTTCTTGAAGATGGGCATATGATACACTCTCTATTAGTTTCCATGTATCATCTACATTCTCTCTCCTACAACTAATTGTAGTCTTAAAAGAAAAGAAAAGACTGCTACCATGCCAAGAAAGCAAACCCCTTTGTTGATTAGGATTTTTATCTAAGAAAAACTTGTGATTTACGAAGCCATTAAGGATGGAGATCCTCTCTCATTTCAGTGCCATTGTGACAATATGGGGCCTCATGGAACACATGGAACACAGAACACTGCGCATTCCCAAGCAATCAAGGGGCCATTGTAACACTCCAGGGCCTCATGGAAGACGGAGGCCCCGCAGAGAGACCTCAAATCAGAGGTTTGGGCAATCCTCAACCAGAGGAAGTTCAACAAGGGCAAGTGCCAGATTCTGTCCCTGTGATGGGGCAACCCCGAACGTCCGGACAGACTGGGAAGGATATTCTGCCTAGCAGCGCTGGAAAATGGCCTCTGGGGTCCTGGTGGATGGCCAGTTGGCCAAGAGTCAGTGGTGCTCTGGCGGGGGCTCCCTGCTCGCTCACAGGAGGGTTTTCAGACACACGAGTCCTTCGCTTGCACACAGACACAGACAGTTCATGGCAGCAGGGGCAGTATCTCCTGGGGTTCCTGCTGCCACGCCAGGAGCCTGGATGCACCTAAGCCCTTGTGGGGTGCCACCTGCTCTGCCACTATCTGAGATGCCCCACCGCCTGAGAGATGGAAACGCGGAGCTCTGTCCAAGAGAAGCACATCCCAGAGCTGCACGCATGGGCTTTGCCAGGATTTAGAACCGTAAATGCAATGTGACACCGAGACACTCTTTGTCCCACATAACTTCAAGGTCTCCCCAGGAGGTTGATGGCAATTGTTCTTGCTCAGGGTCATCTCCCCACACCAACAGCAGGTGCGTGCTCAAGACTTGTCTGGGCAATGCAAACAGATACACCCTGTCTAGTTCTTCCGGTCTCTCCAAGGAAGGCAAAAGAATCTCTGTGTGCCGGGTGAGAAGCCAGTGCTGGAAGTTGTGGTTCTATTGTGAGTGCCAAGAGGGGATGGCAGGTCTGTGATGAATGCCCTGAGGAGATGACCTGGGTTTTCCAGTGCACATGGCAATAGATCACACCCTGCTTTGGTGGTCATTTATGTCCTACGGAGGTGACAGAGATGGGAAAGAGAATGAAATTTTTGAATGTGCCTCTGAGTGCCCCTCAACCTGCCGCAAATGTGCAGATTGCAGTACATCCAGTTCAGGTGTGAGAGGCTGTTCCCTGGTCCTCGGAGCAAGAAGAGCTGGACGAGGGACGCAGTAGAACTCGCTTCCTGAGACTGCATCTCCATGAATCCCAAAACAAGTGCGAGGGATGCCACGTCCGAGTTTTCTCAGGGGAAGGTGTTTCTCCCACGCACTGCCTCCCCGTGGCACTGGTGCCACAGCCCCCGACGAAACCACAAGCGGTCTTTGTCCCTAGCAAAAGTGCTCCCTGGGAAATGTTCCCTGGGAAACTACAGAAAGCAGGGACTTAAGGGACATCATTGGGATGTGCGGGACCTCATGGAATTAAACAAACCGTGGGATATCTTTGGAACTTCATGGAATCAAAGGGATAAAACAAAAGAATTAAACCCCATGACCGGAAACCATTGGATGGAACATTTCTTTAATATGCCAGCTGGGGATTCGTGGGGGTACTCTGCCATGCATGAATCAAAGAATCAGTATAAATTTCGGAGTATAAATACTTTCAAGTGATACTTGAAAGACCCTCCCCTTCACAAGCGGTCCAAAATTCTCTTCTGATTTTAGGGTCAAATAGCCTCTTGGATTTTATTCGTGGAGCAAGACTGCCATCTAGCGTCCATTTCTTCTGGGAGGGGCAGTCATTTTCACAGAGTGGTCTTCTCCCTTAGGCGGCCTCGTAGCATCTCTGATTGATCTCTCCGACCCCTAACCCCTACACTAAATGCTTTAGGACCAGCTAAGACGTGTCTTAGAACTTCCCATTTGCTTAAACAATGTAGAATTGACTTTCTTCTTAACAGAACAATCTCTTATTAAACGAGTTTTCTGAGGCCTGTAAGCTAATTTCTTGAAGATGGGCATATGATACACTCTCTATTAGTTTCCATGTATCATCTACATTCTCTCTCCTACAACTAATTGTAGTCTTAAAAGAAAAGAAAAGACTGCTACCATGCCAAGAAAGCAAACCCCTTTGTTGATTAGGATTTTTATCTAAGAAAAACTTGTGATTTACGAAGCCATTAAGGATGGAGATCCTCTCTCATTTCAGTGCCATTGTGACAATATGGGGCCTCATGGAACACATGGAACACAGAACACTGCGCATTCCCAAGCAATCAAGGGGCCATTGTAACACTCCAGGGCCTCATGGAAGACGGAGGCCCCGCAGAGAGACCTCAAATCAGAGGTTTGGGCAATCCTCAACCAGAGGAAGTTCAACAAGGGCAAGTGCCAGATTCTGTCCCTGTGATGGGGCAACCCCGAACGTCCGGACAGACTGGGAAGGATATTCTGCCTAGCAGCGCTGGAAAATGGCCTCTGGGGTCCTGGTGGATGGCCAGTTGGCCAAGAGTCAGTGGTGCTCTGGCGGGGGCTCCCTGCTCGCTCACAGGAGGGTTTTCAGACACACGAGTCCTTCGCTTGCACACAGACACAGACAGTTCATGGCAGCAGGGGCAGTATCTCCTGGGGTTCCTGCTGCCACGCCAGGAGCCTGGATGCACCTAAGCCCTTGTGGGGTGCCACCTGCTCTGCCACTATCTGAGATGCCCCACCGCCTGAGAGATGGAAACGCGGAGCTCTGTCCAAGAGAAGCACATCCCAGAGCTGCACGCATGGGCTTTGCCAGGATTTAGAACCGTAAATGCAATGTGACACCGAGACACTCTTTGTCCCACATAACTTCAAGGTCTCCCCAGGAGGTTGATGGCAATTGTTCTTGCTCAGGGTCATCTCCCCACACCAACAGCAGGTGCGTGCTCAAGACTTGTCTGGGCAATGCAAACAGATACACCCTGTCTAGTTCTTCCGGTCTCTCCAAGGAAGGCAAAAGAATCTCTGTGTGCCGGGTGAGAAGCCAGTGCTGGAAGTTGTGGTTCTATTGTGAGTGCCAAGAGGGGATGGCAGGTCTGTGATGAATGCCCTGAGGAGATGACCTGGGTTTTCCAGTGCACATGGCAATAGATCACACCCTGCTTTGGTGGTCATTTATGTCCTACGGAGGTGACAGAGATGGGAAAGAGAATGAAATTTTTGAATGTGCCTCTGAGTGCCCCTCAACCTGCCGCAAATGTGCAGATTGCAGTACATCCAGTTCAGGTGTGAGAGGCTGTTCCCTGGTCCTCGGAGCAAGAAGAGCTGGACGAGGGACGCAGTAGAACTCGCTTCCTGAGACTGCATCTCCATGAATCCCAAAACAAGTGCGAGGGATGCCACGTCCGAGTTTTCTCAGGGGAAGGTGTTTCTCCCACGCACTGCCTCCCCGTGGCACTGGTGCCACAGCCCCCGACGAAACCACAAGCGGTCTTTGTCCCTAGCAAAAGTGCTCCCTGGGAAATGTTCCCTGGGAAACTACAGAAAGCAGGGACTTAAGGGACATCATTGGGATGTGCGGGACCTCATGGAATTAAACAAACCGTGGGATATCTTTGGAACTTCATGGAATCAAAGGGATAAAACAAAAGAATTAAACCCCATGACCGGAAACCATTGGATGGAACATTTCTTTAATATGCCAGCTGGGGATTCGTGGGGGTACTCTGCCATGCATGAATCAAAGAATCAGTATAAATTTCGGAGTATAAATACTTTCAAGTGATACTTGAAAGACCCTCCCCTTCACAAGCGGTCCAAAATTCTCTTCTGATTTTAGGGTCAAATAGCCTCTTGGATTTTATTCGTGGAGCAAGACTGCCATCTAGCGTCCATTTCTTCTGGGAGGGGCAGTCATTTTCACAGAGTGGTCTTCTCCCTTAGGCGGCCTCGTAGCATCTCTGATTGATCTCTCCGACCCCTAACCCCTACACTAAATGCTTTAGGACCAGCTAAGACGTGTCTTAGAACTTCCCATTTGCTTAAACAATGTAGAATTGACTTTCTTCTTAACAGAACAATCTCTTATTAAACGAGTTTTCTGAGGCCTGTAAGCTAATTTCTTGAAGATGGGCATATGATACACTCTCTATTAGTTTCCATGTATCATCTACATTCTCTCTCCTACAACTAATTGTAGTCTTAAAAGAAAAGAAAAGACTGCTACCATGCCAAGAAAGCAAACCCCTTTGTTGATTAGGATTTTTATCTAAGAAAAACTTGTGATTTACGAAGCCATTAAGGATGGAGATCCTCTCTCATTTCAGTGCCATTGTGACAATATGGGGCCTCATGGAACACATGGAACACAGAACACTGCGCATTCCCAAGCAATCAAGGGGCCATTGTAACACTCCAGGGCCTCATGGAAGACGGAGGCCCCGCAGAGAGACCTCAAATCAGAGGTTTGGGCAATCCTCAACCAGAGGAAGTTCAACAAGGGCAAGTGCCAGATTCTGTCCCTGTGATGGGGCAACCCCGAACGTCCGGACAGACTGGGAAGGATATTCTGCCTAGCAGCGCTGGAAAATGGCCTCTGGGGTCCTGGTGGATGGCCAGTTGGCCAAGAGTCAGTGGTGCTCTGGCGGGGGCTCCCTGCTCGCTCACAGGAGGGTTTTCAGACACACGAGTCCTTCGCTTGCACACAGACACAGACAGCTCATGGCAGCAGGGGCAGTATCTCCTGGGGTTCCTGCTGCCACGCCAGGAGCCTGGATGCACCTAAGCCCTTGTGGGGTGCCACCTGCTCTGCCACTATCTGAGATGCCCCACCGCCTGAGAGATGGAAACGCGGAGCTCTGTCCAAGAGAAGCACATCCCAGAGCTGCACGCATGGGCTTTGCCAGGATTTAGAACCGTAAATGCAATGTGACACCGAGACACTCTTTGTCCCACATAACTTCAAGGTCTCCCCAGGAGGTTGATGGCAATTGTTCTTGCTCAGGGTCATCTCCCCACACCAACAGCAGGTGTGTGCTCAAGACTTGTCTGGGCAATGCAAACAGATACACCCTGTCTAGTTCTTCCGGTCTCTCCAAGGAAGGCAAAAGAATCTCTGTGTGCCGGGTGAGAAGCCAGTGCTGGAAGTTGTGGTTCTATTGTGAGTGCCAAGAGGGGATGGCAGGTCTGTGATGAATGCCCTGAGGAGATGACCTGGGTTTTCCAGTGCACATGGCAATAGATCACACCCTGCTTTGGTGGTCATTTATGTCCTACGGAGGTGACAGAGATGGGAAAGAGAATGAAATTTTTGAATGTGCCTCTGAGTGCCCCTCAACCTGCCGCAAATGTGCAGATTGCAGTACATCCAGTTCAGGTGTGAGAGGCTGTTCCCTGGTCCTCGGAGCAAGAAGAGCTGGACGAGGGACGCAGTAGAACTCGCTTCCTGAGACTGCATCTCCATGAATCCCAAAACAAGTGCGAGGGATGCCACGTCCGAGTTTTCTCAGGGGAAGGTGTTTCTCCCACGCACTGCCTCCCCATGGCACTGGTGCCACAGCCCCCGACGAAACCACAAGCGGTCTTTGTCCCTAGCAAAAGTGCTCCCTGGGAAATGTTCCCTGGGAAACTACAGAAACCAGGGACTTAAGGGACATCATTGGGATGTGCGGGACCTCATGGAATTAAACAAACCGTGGGATATCTTTGGAACTTCATGGAATCAAAGGGATAAAACAAAAGAATTAAACCCCATGACCGGAAACCATTGGATGGAACATTTCTTTAATATGCCAGCTGGGGATTCGTGGGGGTACTCTGCCATGCATGAATCAAAGAATCAGTATAAATTTCGGAGTATAAATACTTTCAAGTGATACTTGAAAGACCCTCCCCTTCACAAGCGGTCCAAAATTCTCTTCTGATTTTAGGGTCAAATAGCCTCTTGGATTTTATTCGTGGAGCAAGACTGCCATCTAGCGTCCATTTCTTCTGGGAGGGGCAGTCATTTTCACAGAGTGGTCTTCTCCCTTAGGCGGCCTCGTAGCATCTCTGATTGATCTCTCCGACCCCTAACCCCTACACTAAATGCTTTAGGACCAGCTAAGACGTGTCTTAGAACTTCCCATTTGCTTAAACAATGTAGAATTGACTTTCTTCTTAACAGAACAATCTCTTATTAAACGAGTTTTCTGAGGCCTGTAAGCTAATTTCTTGAAGATGGGCATATGATACACTCTCTATTAGTTTCCATGTATCATCTACATTCTCTCTCCTACAACTAATTGTAGTCTTAAAAGAAAAGAAAAGACTGCTACCATGCCAAGAAAGCAAACCCCTTTGTTGATTAGGATTTTTATCTAAGAAAAACTTGTGATTTACGAAGCCATTAAGGATGGAGATCCTCTCTCATTTCAGTGCCATTGTGACAATATGGGGCCTCATGGAACACATGGAACACAGAACACTGCGCATTCCCAAGCAATCAAGGGGCCATTGTAACACTCCAGGGCCTCATGGAAGACGGAGGCCCCGCAGAGAGACCTCAAATCAGAGGTTTGGGCAATCCTCAACCAGAGGAAGTTCAACAAGGGCAAGTGCCAGATTCTGTCCCTGTGATGGGGCAACCCCGAACGTCCGGACAGACTGGGAAGGATATTCTGCCTAGCAGCGCTGGAAAATGGCCTCTGGGGTCCTGGTGGATGGCCAGTTGGCCAAGAGTCAGTGGTGCTCTGGCGGGGGCTCCCTGCTCGCTCACAGGAGGGTTTTCAGACACACGAGTCCTTCGCTTGCACACAGACACAGACAGCTCATGGCAGCAGGGGCAGTATCTCCTGGGGTTCCTGCTGCCACGCCAGGAGCCTGGATGCACCTAAGCCCTTGTGGGGTGCCACCTGCTCTGCCACTATCTGAGATGCCCCACCGCCTGAGAGATGGAAACGCGGAGCTCTGTCCAAGAGAAGCACATCCCAGAGCTGCACGCATGGGCTTTGCCAGGATTTAGAACCGTAAATGCAATGTGACACCGAGACACTCTTTGTCCCACATAACTTCAAGGTCTCCCCAGGAGGTTGATGGCAATTGTTCTTGCTCAGGGTCATCTCCCCACACCAACAGCAGGTGTGTGCTCAAGACTTGTCTGGGCAATGCAAACAGATACACCCTGTCTAGTTCTTCCGGTCTCTCCAAGGAAGGCAAAAGAATCTCTGTGTGCCGGGTGAGAAGCCAGTGCTGGAAGTTGTGGTTCTATTGTGAGTGCCAAGAGGGGATGGCAGGTCTGTGATGAATGCCCTGAGGAGATGACCTGGGTTTTCCAGTGCACATGGCAATAGATCACACCCTGCTTTGGTGGTCATTTATGTCCTACGGAGGTGACAGAGATGGGAAAGAGAATGAAATTTTTGAATGTGCCTCTGAGTGCCCCTCAACCTGCCGCAAATGTGCAGATTGCAGTACATCCAGTTCAGGTGTGAGAGGCTGTTCCCTGGTCCTCGGAGCAAGAAGAGCTGGACGAGGGACGCAGTAGAACTCGCTTCCTGAGACTGCATCTCCATGAATCCCAAAACAAGTGCGAGGGATGCCACGTCCGAGTTTTCTCAGGGGAAGGTGTTTCTCCCACGCACTGCCTCCCCGTGGCACTGGTGCCACAGCCCCCGACGAAACCACAAGCGGTCTTTGTCCCTAGCAAAAGTGCTCCCTGGGAAATGTTCCCTGGGAAACTACAGAAAGCAGGGACTTAAGGGACATCATTGGGATGTGCGGGACCTCATGGAATTAAACAAACCGTGGGATATCTTTGGAACTTCATGGAATCAAAGGGATAAAACAAAAGAATTAAACCCCATGACCGGAAACCATTGGATGGAACATTTCTTTAATATGCCAGCTGGGGATTCGTGGGGGTACTCTGCCATGCATGAATCAAAGAATCAGTATAAATTTCGGAGTATAAATACTTTCAAGTGATACTTGAAAGACCCTCCCCTTCACAAGCGGTCCAAAATTCTCTTCTGATTTTAGGGTCAAATAGCCTCTTGGATTTTATTCGTGGAGCAAGACTGCCATCTAGCGTCCATTTCTTCTGGGAGGGGCAGTCATTTTCACAGAGTGGTCTTCTCCCTTAGGCGGCCTCGTAGCATCTCTGATTGATCTCTCCGACCCCTAACCCCTACACTAAATGCTTTAGGACCAGCTAAGACGTGTCTTAGAACTTCCCATTTGCTTAAACAATGTAGAATTGACTTTCTTCTTAACAGAACAATCTCTTATTAAACGAGTTTTCTGAGGCCTGTAAGCTAATTTCTTGAAGATGGGCATATGATACACTCTCTATTAGTTTCCATGTATCATCTACATTCTCTCTCCTACAACTAATTGTAGTCTTAAAAGAAAAGAAAAGACTGCTACCATGCCAAGAAAGCAAACCCCTTTGTTGATTAGGATTTTTATCTAAGAAAAACTTGTGATTTACGAAGCCATTAAGGATGGAGATCCTCTCTCATTTCAGTGCCATTGTGACAATATGGGGCCTCATGGAACACATGGAACACAGAACACTGCGCATTCCCAAGCAATCAAGGGGCCATTGTAACACTCCAGGGCCTCATGGAAGACGGAGGCCCCGCAGAGAGACCTCAAATCAGAGGTTTGGGCAATCCTCAACCAGAGGAAGTTCAACAAGGGCAAGTGCCAGATTCTGTCCCTGTGATGGGGCAACCCCGAACGTCCGGACAGACTGGGAAGGATATTCTGCCTAGCAGCGCTGGAAAATGGCCTCTGGGGTCCTGGTGGATGGCCAGTTGGCCAAGAGTCAGTGGTGCTCTGGCGGGGGCTCCCTGCTCGCTCACAGGAGGGTTTTCAGACACACGAGTCCTTCGCTTGCACACAGACACAGACAGCTCATGGCAGCAGGGGCAGTATCTCCTGGGGTTCCTGCTGCCACGCCAGGAGCCTGGATGCACCTAAGCCCTTGTGGGGTGCCACCTGCTCTGCCACTATCTGAGATGCCCCACCGCCTGAGAGATGGAAACGCGGAGCTCTGTCCAAGAGAAGCACATCCCAGAGCTGCACGCATGGGCTTTGCCAGGATTTAGAACCGTAAATGCAATGTGACACCGAGACACTCTTTGTCCCACATAACTTCAAGGTCTCCCCAGGAGGTTGATGGCAATTGTTCTTGCTCAGGGTCATCTCCCCACACCAACAGCAGGTGTGTGCTCAAGACTTGTCTGGGCAATGCAAACAGATACACCCTGTCTAGTTCTTCCGGTCTCTCCAAGGAAGGCAAAAGAATCTCTGTGTGCCGGGTGAGAAGCCAGTGCTGGAAGTTGTGGTTCTATTGTGAGTGCCAAGAGGGGATGGCAGGTCTGTGATGAATGCCCTGAGGAGATGACCTGGGTTTTCCAGTGCACATGGCAATAGATCACACCCTGCTTTGGTGGTCATTTATGTCCTACGGAGGTGACAGAGATGGGAAAGAGAATGAAATTTTTGAATGTGCCTCTGAGTGCCCCTCAACCTGCCGCAAATGTGCAGATTGCAGTACATCCAGTTCAGGTGTGAGAGGCTGTTCCCTGGTCCTCGGAGCAAGAAGAGCTGGACGAGGGACGCAGTAGAACTCGCTTCCTGAGACTGCATCTCCATGAATCCCAAAACAAGTGCGAGGGATGCCACGTCCGAGTTTTCTCAGGGGAAGGTGTTTCTCCCACGCACTGCCTCCCCGTGGCACTGGTGCCACAGCCCCCGACGAAACCACAAGCGGTCTTTGTCCCTAGCAAAAGTGCTCCCTGGGAAATGTTCCCTGGGAAACTACAGAAAGCAGGGACTTAAGGGACATCATTGGGATGTGCGGGACCTCATGGAATTAAACAAACCGTGGGATATCTTTGGAACTTCATGGAATCAAAGGGATAAAACAAAAGAATTAAACCCCATGACCGGAAACCATTGGATGGAACATTTCTTTAATATGCCAGCTGGGGATTCGTGGGGGTACTCTGCCATGCATGAATCAAAGAATCAGTATAAATTTCGGAGTATAAATACTTTCAAGTGATACTTGAAAGACCCTCCCCTTCACAAGCGGTCCAAAATTCTCTTCTGATTTTAGGGTCAAATAGCCTCTTGGATTTTATTCGTGGAGCAAGACTGCCATCTAGCGTCCATTTCTTCTGGGAGGGGCAGTCATTTTCACAGAGTGGTCTTCTCCCTTAGGCGGCCTCGTAGCATCTCTGATTGATCTCTCCGACCCCTAACCCCTACACTAAATGCTTTAGGACCAGCTAAGACGTGTCTTAGAACTTCCCATTTGCTTAAACAATGTAGAATTGACTTTCTTCTTAACAGAACAATCTCTTATTAAACGAGTTTTCTGAGGCCTGTAAGCTAATTTCTTGAAGATGGGCATATGATACACTCTCTATTAGTTTCCATGTATCATCTACATTCTCTCTCCTACAACTAATTGTAGTCTTAAAAGAAAAGAAAAGACTGCTACCATGCCAAGAAAGCAAACCCCTTTGTTGATTAGGATTTTTATCTAAGAAAAACTTGTGATTTACGAAGCCATTAAGGATGGAGATCCTCTCTCATTTCAGTGCCATTGTGACAATATGGGGCCTCATGGAACACATGGAACACAGAACACTGCGCATTCCCAAGCAATCAAGGGGCCATTGTAACACTCCAGGGCCTCATGGAAGACGGAGGCCCCGCAGAGAGACCTCAAATCAGAGGTTTGGGCAATCCTCAACCAGAGGAAGTTCAACAAGGGCAAGTGCCAGATTCTGTCCCTGTGATGGGGCAACCCCGAACGTCCGGACAGACTGGGAAGGATATTCTGCCTAGCAGCGCTGGAAAATGGCCTCTGGGGTCCTGGTGGATGGCCAGTTGGCCAAGAGTCAGTGGTGCTCTGGCGGGGGCTCCCTGCTCGCTCACAGGAGGGTTTTCAGACACACGAGTCCTTCGCTTGCACACAGACACAGACAGCTCATGGCAGCAGGGGCAGTATCTCCTGGGGTTCCTGCTGCCACGCCAGGAGCCTGGATGCACCTAAGCCCTTGTGGGGTGCCACCTGCTCTGCCACTATCTGAGATGCCCCACCGCCTGAGAGATGGAAACGCGGAGCTCTGTCCAAGAGAAGCACATCCCAGAGCTGCACGCATGGGCTTTGCCAGGATTTAGAACCGTAAATGCAATGTGACACCGAGACACTCTTTGTCCCACATAACTTCAAGGTCTCCCCAGGAGGTTGATGGCAATTGTTCTTGCTCAGGGTCATCTCCCCACACCAACAGCAGGTGTGTGCTCAAGACTTGTCTGGGCAATGCAAACAGATACACCCTGTCTAGTTCTTCCGGTCTCTCCAAGGAAGGCAAAAGAATCTCTGTGTGCCGGGTGAGAAACCAGTGCTGGAAGTTGTGGTTCTATTGTGAGTGCCAAGAGGGGATGGCAGGTCTGTGATGAATGCCCTGAGGAGATGACCTGGGTTTTCCAGTGCACATGGCAATAGATCACACCCTGCTTTGGTGGTCATTTATGTCCTACGGAGGTGACAGAGATGGGAAAGAGAATGAAATTTTTGAATGTGCCTCTGAGTGCCCCTCAACCTGCCGCAAATGTGCAGATTGCAGTACATCCAGTTCAGGTGTGAGAGGCTGTTCCCTGGTCCTCGGAGCAAGAAGAGCTGGACGAGGGACGCAGTAGAACTCGCTTCCTGAGACTGCATCTCCATGAATCCCAAAACAAGTGCGAGGGATGCCACGTCCGAGTTTTCTCAGGGGAAGGTGTTTCTCCCACGCACTGCCTCCCCGTGGCACTGGTGCCACAGCCCCCGACGAAACCACAAGCGGTCTTTGTCCCTAGCAAAAGTGCTCCCTGGGAAATGTTCCCTGGGAAACTACAGAAAGCAGGGACTTAAGGGACATCATTGGGATGTGCGGGACCTCATGGAATTAAACAAACCGTGGGATATCTTTGGAACTTCATGGAATCAAAGGGATAAAACAAAAGAATTAAACCCCATGACCGGAAACCATTGGATGGAACATTTCTTTAATATGCCAGCTGGGGATTCGTGGGGGTACTCTGCCATGCATGAATCAAAGAATCAGTATAAATTTCGGAGTATAAATACTTTCAAGTGATACTTGAAAGACCCTCCCCTTCACAAGCGGTCCAAAATTCTCTTCTGATTTTAGGGTCAAATAGCCTCTTGGATTTTATTCGTGGAGCAAGACTGCCATCTAGCGTCCATTTCTTCTGGGAGGGGCAGTCATTTTCACAGAGTGGTCTTCTCCCTTAGGCGGCCTCGTAGCATCTCTGATTGATCTCTCCGACCCCTAACCCCTACACTAAATGCTTTAGGACCAGCTAAGACGTGTCTTAGAACTTCCCATTTGCTTAAACAATGTAGAATTGACTTTCTTCTTAACAGAACAATCTCTTATTAAACGAGTTTTCTGAGGCCTGTAAGCTAATTTCTTGAAGATGGGCATATGATACACTCTCTATTAGTTTCCATGTATCATCTACATTCTCTCTCCTACAACTAATTGTAGTCTTAAAAGAAAAGAAAAGACTGCTACCATGCCAAGAAAGCAAACCCCTTTGTTGATTAGGATTTTTATCTAAGAAAAACTTGTGATTTACGAAGCCATTAAGGATGGAGATCCTCTCTCATTTCAGTGCCATTGTGACAATATGGGGCCTCATGGAACACATGGAACACAGAACACTGCGCATTCCCAAGCAATCAAGGGGCCATTGTAACACTCCAGGGCCTCATGGAAGACGGAGGCCCCGCAGAGAGACCTCAAATCAGAGGTTTGGGCAATCCTCAACCAGAGGAAGTTCAACAAGGGCAAGTGCCAGATTCTGTCCCTGTGATGGGGCAACCCCGAACGTCCGGACAGACTGGGAAGGATATTCTGCCTAGCAGCGCTGGAAAATGGCCTCTGGGGTCCTGGTGGATGGCCAGTTGGCCAAGAGTCAGTGGTGCTCTGGCGGGGGCTCCCTGCTCGCTCACAGGAGGGTTTTCAGACACACGAGTCCTTCGCTTGCACACAGACACAGACAGCTCATGGCAGCAGGGGCAGTATCTCCTGGGGTTCCTGCTGCCACGCCAGGAGCCTGGATGCACCTAAGCCCTTGTGGGGTGCCACCTGCTCTGCCACTATCTGAGATGCCCCACCGCCTGAGAGATGGAAACGCGGAGCTCTGTCCAAGAGAAGCACATCCCAGAGCTGCACGCATGGGCTTTGCCAGGATTTAGAACCGTAAATGCAATGTGACACCGAGACACTCTTTGTCCCACATAACTTCAAGGTCTCCCCAGGAGGTTGATGGCAATTGTTCTTGCTCAGGGTCATCTCCCCACACCAACAGCAGGTGTGTGCTCAAGACTTGTCTGGGCAATGCAAACAGATACACCCTGTCTAGTTCTTCCGGTCTCTCCAAGGAAGGCAAAAGAATCTCTGTGTGCCGGGTGAGAAGCCAGTGCTGGAAGTTGTGGTTCTATTGTGAGTGCCAAGAGGGGATGGCAGGTCTGTGATGAATGCCCTGAGGAGATGACCTGGGTTTTCCAGTGCACATGGCAATAGATCACACCCTGCTTTGGTGGTCATTTATGTCCTACGGAGGTGACAGAGATGGGAAAGAGAATGAAATTTTTGAATGTGCCTCTGAGTGCCCCTCAACCTGCCGCAAATGTGCAGATTGCAGTACATCCAGTTCAGGTGTGAGAGGCTGTTCCCTGGTCCTCGGAGCAAGAAGAGCTGGACGAGGGACGCAGTAGAACTCGCTTCCTGAGACTGCATCTCCATGAATCCCAAAACAAGTGCGAGGGATGCCACGTCCGAGTTTTCTCAGGGGAAGGTGTTTCTCCCACGCACTGCCTCCCCGTGGCACTGGTGCCACAGCCCCCGACGAAACCACAAGCGGTCTTTGTCCCTAGCAAAAGTGCTCCCTGGGAAATGTTCCCTGGGAAACTACAGAAAGCAGGGACTTAAGGGACATCATTGGGATGTGCGGGACCTCATGGAATTAAACAAACCGTGGGATATCTTTGGAACTTCATGGAATCAAAGGGATAAAACAAAAGAATTAAACCCCATGACCGGAAACCATTGGATGGAACATTTCTTTAATATGCCAGCTGGGGATTCGTGGGGGTACTCTGCCATGCATGAATCAAAGAATCAGTATAAATTTCGGAGTATAAATACTTTCAAGTGATACTTGAAAGACCCTCCCCTTCACAAGCGGTCCAAAATTCTCTTCTGATTTTAGGGTCAAATAGCCTCTTGGATTTTATTCGTGGAGCAAGACTGCCATCTAGCGTCCATTTCTTCTGGGAGGGGCAGTCATTTTCACAGAGTGGTCTTCTCCCTTAGGCGGCCTCGTAGCATCTCTGATTGATCTCTCCGACCCCTAACCCCTACACTAAATGCTTTAGGACCAGCTAAGACGTGTCTTAGAACTTCCCATTTGCTTAAACAATGTAGAATTGACTTTCTTCTTAACAGAACAATCTCTTATTAAACGAGTTTTCTGAGGCCTGTAAGCTAATTTCTTGAAGATGGGCATATGATACACTCTCTATTAGTTTCCATGTATCATCTACATTCTCTCTCCTACAACTAATTGTAGTCTTAAAAGAAAAGAAAAGACTGCTACCATGCCAAGAAAGCAAACCCCTTTGTTGATTAGGATTTTTATCTAAGAAAAACTTGTGATTTACGAAGCCATTAAGGATGGAGATCCTCTCTCATTTCAGTGCCATTGTGACAATATGGGGCCTCATGGAACACATGGAACACAGAACACTGCGCATTCCCAAGCAATCAAGGGGCCATTGTAACACTCCAGGGCCTCATGGAAGACGGAGGCCCCGCAGAGAGACCTCAAATCAGAGGTTTGGGCAATCCTCAACCAGAGGAAGTTCAACAAGGGCAAGTGCCAGATTCTGTCCCTGTGATGGGGCAACCCCGAACGTCCGGACAGACTGGGAAGGATATTCTGCCTAGCAGCGCTGGAAAATGGCCTCTGGGGTCCTGGTGGATGGCCAGTTGGCCAAGAGTCAGTGGTGCTCTGGCGGGGGCTCCCTGCTCGCTCACAGGAGGGTTTTCAGACACTCGAGTCCTTCGCTTGCACACAGACACAGACAGCTCATGGCAGCAGGGGCAGTATCTCCTGGGGTTCCTGCTGCCACGCCAGGAGCCTGGATGCACCTAAGCCCTTGTGGGGTGCCACCTGCTCTGCCACTATCTGAGATGCCCCACCGCCTGAGAGATGGAAACGCGGAGCTCTGTCCAAGAGAAGCACATCCCAGAGCTGCACGCATGGGCTTTGCCAGGATTTAGAACCGTAAATGCAATGTGACACCGAGACACTCTTTGTCCCACATAACTTCAAGGTCTCCCCAGGAGGTTGATGGCAATTGTTCTTGCTCAGGGTCATCTCCCCACACCAACAGCAGGTGTGTGCTCAAGACTTGTCTGGGCAATGCAAACAGATACACCCTGTCTAGTTCTTCCGGTCTCTCCAAGGAAGGCAAAAGAATCTCTGTGTGCCGGGTGAGAAGCCAGTGCTGGAAGTTGTGGTTCTATTGTGAGTGCCAAGAGGGGATGGCAGGTCTGTGATGAATGCCCTGAGGAGATGACCTGGGTTTTCCAGTGCACATGGCAATAGATCACACCCTGCTTTGGTGGTCATTTATGTCCTACGGAGGTGACAGAGATGGGAAAGAGAATGAAATTTTTGAATGTGCCTCTGAGTGCCCCTCAACCTGCCGCAAATGTGCAGATTGCAGTACATCCAGTTCAGGTGTGAGAGGCTGTTCCCTGGTCCTCGGAGTAAGAAGAGCTGGACGAGGGACGCAGTAGAACTCGCTTCCTGAGACTGCATCTCCATGAATCCCAAAACAAGTGCGAGGGATGCCACGTCCGAATTTTCTCAGGGGAAGGTGTTTCTCCCACGCACTGCCTCCCCGTGGCACTGGTGCCACAGCCCCCGACGAAACCACAAGCGGTCTTTGTCCCTAGCAAAAGTGCTCCCTGGGAAATGTTCCCTGGGAAACTACAGAAAGCAGGGACTTAAGGGACATCATTGGGATGTGCGGGACCTCATGGAATTAAACAAACCGTGGGATATCTTTGGAACTTCATGGAATCAAAGGGATAAAACAAAAGAATTAAACCCCATGACCGGAAACCATTGGATGGAACATTTCTTTAATATGCCAGCTGGGGATTCGTGGGGGTACTCTGCCATGCATGAATCAAAGAATCAGTATAAATTTCGGAGTATAAATACTTTCAAGTGATACTTGAAAGACCCTCCCCTTCACAAGCGGTCCAAAATTCTCTTCTGATTTTAGGGTCAAATAGCCTCTTGGATTTTATTCGTGGAGCAAGACTGCCATCTAGCGTCCATTTCTTCTGGGAGGGGCAGTCATTTTCACAGAGTGGTCTTCTCCCTTAGGCGGCCTCGTAGCATCTCTGATTGATCTCTCCGACCCCTAACCCCTACACTAAATGCTTTAGGACCAGCTAAGACGTGTCTTAGAACTTCCCATTTGCTTAAACAATGTAGAATTGACTTTCTTCTTAACAGAACAATCTCTTATTAAACGAGTTTTCTGAGGCCTGTAAGCTAATTTCTTGAAGATGGGCATATGATACACTCTCTATTAGTTTCCATGTATCATCTACATTCTCTCTCCTACAACTAATTGTAGTCTTAAAAGAAAAGAAAAGACTGCTACCATGCCAAGAAAGCAAACCCCTTTGTTGATTAGGATTTTTATCTAAGAAAAACTTGTGATTTACGAAGCCATTAAGGATGGAGATCCTCTCTCATTTCAGTGCCATTGTGACAATATGGGGCCTCATGGAACACATGGAACACAGAACACTGCGCATTCCCAAGCAATCAAGGGGCCATTGTAACACTCCAGGGCCTCATGGAAGACGGAGGCCCTGCAGAGAGACCTCAAATCAGAGGTTTGGGCAATCCTCAACCAGAGGAAGTTCAACAAGGGCAAGTGCCAGATTCTGTCCCTGTGATGGGGCAACCCCGAACGTCCGGACAGACTGGGAAGGATATTCTGCCTAGCAGCGCTGGAAAATGGCCTCTGGGGTCCTGGTGGATGGCCAGTTGGCCAAGAGTCAGTGGTGCTCTGGCGGGGGTTCCCTGCTCGCTCACAGGAGGGTTTTCAGACACACGAGTCCTTCGCTTGCACACAGACACAGACAGCTCATGGCAGCAGGGGCAGTATCTCCTGGGGTTCCTGCTGCCACGCCAGGAGCCTGGATGCACCTAAGCCCTTGTGGGGTGCCACCTGCTCTGCCACTATCTGAGATGCCCCACCGCCTGAGAGATGGAAACGCGGAGCTCTGTCCAAGAGAAGCACATCCCAGAGCTGCACGCATGGGCTTTGCCAGGATTTAGAACCGTAAATGCAATGTGACACCGAGACACTCTTTGTCCCACATAACTTCAAGGTCTCCCCAGGAGGTTGATGGCAATTGTTCTTGCTCAGGGTCATCTCCCCACACCAACAGCAGGTGTGTGCTCAAGACTTGTCTGGGCAATGCAAACAGATACACCCTGTCTAGTTCTTCCGGTCTCTCCAAGGAAGGCAAAAGAATCTCTGTGTGCCGGGTGAGAAGCCAGTGCTGGAAGTTGTGGTTCTATTGTGAGTGCCAAGAGGGGATGGCAGGTCTGTGATGAATGCCCTGAGGAGATGACCTGGGTTTTCCAGTGCACATGGCAATAGATCACACCCTGCTTTGGTGGTCATTTATGTCCTACGGAGGTGACAGAGATGGGAAAGAGAATGAAATTTTTGAATGTGCCTCTGAGTGCCCCTCAACCTGCCGCAAATGTGCAGATTGCAGTACATCCAGTTCAGGTGTGAGAGGCTGTTCCCTGGTCCTCGGAGCAAGAAGAGCTGGACGAGGGACGCAGTAGAACTCGCTTCCTGAGACTGCATCTCCATGAATCCCAAAACAAGTGCGAGGGATGCCACGTCCGAGTTTTCTCAGGGGAAGGTGTTTCTCCCACGCACTGCCTCCCCGTGGCACTGGTGCCACAGCCCCCGACGAAACCACAAGCGGTCTTTGTCCCTAGCAAAAGTGCTCCCTGGGAAATGTTCCCTGGGAAACTACAGAAAGCAGGGACTTAAGGGACATCATTGGGATGTGCGGGACCTCATGGAATTAAACAAACCGTGGGATATCTTTGGAACTTCATGGAATCAAAGGGATAAAACAAAAGAATTAAACCCCATGACCGGAAACCATTGGATGGAACATTTCTTTAATATGCCAGCTGGGGATTCGTGGGGGTACTCTGCCATGCATGAATCAAAGAATCAGTATAAATTTCGGAGTATAAATACTTTCAAGTGATACTTGAAAGACCCTCCCCTTCACAAGCGGTCCAAAATTCTCTTCTGATTTTAGGGTCAAATAGCCTCTTGGATTTTATTCGTGGAGCAAGACTGCCATCTAGCGTCCATTTCTTCTGGGAGGGGCAGTCATTTTCACAGAGTGGTCTTCTCCCTTAGGCGGCCTCGTAGCATCTCTGATTGATCTCTCCGACCCCTAACCCCTACACTAAATGCTTTAGGACCAGCTAAGACGTGTCTTAGAACTTCCCATTTGCTTAAACAATGTAGAATTGACTTTCTTCTTAACAGAACAATCTCTTATTAAACGAGTTTTCTGAGGCCTGTAAGCTAATTTCTTGAAGATGGGCATATGATACACTCTCTATTAGTTTCCATGTATCATCTACATTCTCTCTCCTACAACTAATTGTAGTCTTAAAAGAAAAGAAAAGACTGCTACCATGCCAAGAAAGCAAACCCCTTTGTTGATTAGGATTTTTATCTAAGAAAAAC
Organism: Manacus candei; assembly: GCF_025592945.1. Taxonomy (NCBI): domain Eukaryota; kingdom Metazoa; phylum Chordata; class Aves; order Passeriformes; family Pipridae; genus Manacus; species Manacus candei. The sequence continues at coordinate 28,782 of NW_026138263.1, forward strand.
TTGTGATTTACGAAGCCATTAAGGATGGAGATCCTCTCTCATTTCAGTGCCATTGTGACAATATGGGGCCTCATGGAACACATGGAACACAGAACACTGCGCATTCCCAAGCAATCAAGGGGCCATTGTAACACTCCAGGGCCTCATGGAAGACGGAGGCCCCGCAGAGAGACCTCAAATCAGAGGTTTGGGCAATCCTCAACCAGAGGAAGTTCAACAAGGGCAAGTGCCAGATTCTGTCCCTGTGATGGGGCAACCCCGAACGTCCGGACAGACTGGGAAGGATATTCTGCCTAGCAGCGCTGGAAAATGGCCTCTGGGGTCCTGGTGGATGGCCAGTTGGCCAAGAGTCAGTGGTGCTCTGGCGGGGGCTCCCTGCTCGCTCACAGGAGGGTTTTCAGACACACGAGTCCTTCGCTTGCACACAGACACAGACAGCTCATGGCAGCAGGGGCAGTATCTCCTGGGGTTCCTGCTGCCACGCCAGGAGCCTGGATGCACCTAAGCCCTTGTGGGGTGCCACCTGCTCTGCCACTATCTGAGATGCCCCACCGCCTGAGAGATGGAAACGCGGAGCTCTGTCCAAGAGAAGCACATCCCAGAGCTGCACGCATGGGCTTTGCCAGGATTTAGAACCGTAAATGCAATGTGACACCGAGACACTCTTTGTCCCACATAACTTCAAGGTCTCCCCAGGAGGTTGATGGCAATTGTTCTTGCTCAGGGTCATCTCCCCACACCAACAGCAGGTGTGTGCTCAAGACTTGTCTGGGCAATGCAAACAGATACACCCTGTCTAGTTCTTCCGGTCTCTCCAAGGAAGGCAAAAGAATCTCTGTGTGCCGGGTGAGAAGCCAGTGCTGGAAGTTGTGGTTCTATTGTGAGTGCCAAGAGGGGATGGCAGGTCTGTGATGAATGCCCTGAGGAGATGACCTGGGTTTTCCAGTGCACATGGCAATAGATCACACCCTGCTTTGGTGGTCATTTATGTCCTACGGAGGTGACAGAGATGGGAAAGAGAATGAAATTTTTGAATGTGCCTCTGAGTGCCCCTCAACCTGCCGCAAATGTGCAGATTGCAGTACATCCAGTTCAGGTGTGAGAGGCTGTTCCCTGGTCCTCGGAGCAAGAAGAGCTGGACGAGGGACGCAGTAGAACTCGCTTCCTGAGACTGCATCTCCATGAATCCCAAAACAAGTGCGAGGGATGCCACGTCCGAGTTTTCTCAGGGGAAGGTGTTTCTCCCACGCACTGCCTCCCCGTGGCACTGGTGCCACAGCCCCCGACGAAACCACAAGCGGTCTTTGTCCCTAGCAAAAGTGCTCCCTGGGAAATGTTCCCTGGGAAACTACAGAAAGCAGGGACTTAAGGGACATCATTGGGATGTGCGGGACCTCATGGAATTAAACAAACCGTGGGATATCTTTGGAACTTCATGGAATCAAAGGGATAAAACAAAAGAATTAAACCCCATGACCGGAAACCATTGGATGGAACATTTCTTTAATATGCCAGCTGGGGATTCGTGGGGGTACTCTGCCATGCATGAATCAAAGAATCAGTATAAATTTCGGAGTATAAATACTTTCAAGTGATACTTGAAAGACCCTCCCCTTCACAAGCGGTCCAAAATTCTCTTCTGATTTTAGGGTCAAATAGCCTCTTGGATTTTATTCGTGGAGCAAGACTGCCATCTAGCGTCCATTTCTTCTGGGAGGGGCAGTCATTTTCACAGAGTGGTCTTCTCCCTTAGGCGGCCTCGTAGCATCTCTGATTGATCTCTCCGACCCCTAACCCCTACACTAAATGCTTTAGGACCAGCTAAGACGTGTCTTAGAACTTCCCATTTGCTTAAACAATGTAGAATTGACTTTCTTCTTAACAGAACAATCTCTTATTAAACGAGTTTTCTGAGGCCTGTAAGCTAATTTCTTGAAGATGGGCATATGATACACTCTCTATTAGTTTCCATGTATCATCTACATTCTCTCTCCTACAACTAATTGTAGTCTTAAAAGAAAAGAAAAGACTGCTACCATGCCAAGAAAGCAAACCCCTTTGTTGATTAGGATTTTTATCTAAGAAAAACTTGTGATTTACGAAGCCATTAAGGATGGAGATCCTCTCTCATTTCAGTGCCATTGTGACAATATGGGGCCTCATGGAACACATGGAACACAGAACACTGCGCATTCCCAAGCAATCAAGGGGCCATTGTAACACTCCAGGGCCTCATGGAAGACGGAGGCCCCGCAGAGAGACCTCAAATCAGAGGTTTGGGCAATCCTCAACCAGAGGAAGTTCAACAAGGGCAAGTGCCAGATTCTGTCCCTGTGATGGGGCAACCCCGAACGTCCGGACAGACTGGGAAGGATATTCTGCCTAGCAGCGCTGGAAAATGGCCTCTGGGGTCCTGGTGGATGGCCAGTTGGCCAAGAGTCAGTGGTGCTCTGGCGGGGGCTCCCTGCTCGCTCACAGGAGGGTTTTCAGACACACGAGTCCTTCGCTTGCACACAGACACAGACAGCTCATGGCAGCAGGGGCAGTATCTCCTGGGGTTCCTGCTGCCACGCCAGGAGCCTGGATGCACCTAAGCCCTTGTGGGGTGCCACCTGCTCTGCCACTATCTGAGATGCCCCACCGCCTGAGAGATGGAAACGCGGAGCTCTGTCCAAGAGAAGCACATCCCAGAGCTGCACGCATGGGCTTTGCCAGGATTTAGAACCGTAAATGCAATGTGACACCGAGACACTCTTTGTCCCACATAACTTCAAGGTCTCCCCAGGAGGTTGATGGCAATTGTTCTTGCTCAGGGTCATCTCCCCACACCAACAGCAGGTGTGTGCTCAAGACTTGTCTGGGCAATGCAAACAGATACACCCTGTCTAGTTCTTCCGGTCTCTCCAAGGAAGGCAAAAGAATCTCTGTGTGCCGGGTGAGAAGCCAGTGCTGGAAGTTGTGGTTCTATTGTGAGTGCCAAGAGGGGATGGCAGGTCTGTGATGAATGCCCTGAGGAGATGACCTGGGTTTTCCAGTGCACATGGCAATAGATCACACCCTGCTTTGGTGGTCATTTATGTCCTACGGAGGTGACAGAGATGGGAAAGAGAATGAAATTTTTGAATGTGCCTCTGAGTGCCCCTCAACCTGCCGCAAATGTGCAGATTGCAGTACATCCAGTTCAGGTGTGAGAGGCTGTTCCCTGGTCCTCGGAGCAAGAAGAGCTGGACGAGGGACGCAGTAGAACTCGCTTCCTGAGACTGCATCTCCATGAATCCCAAAACAAGTGCGAGGGATGCCACGTCCGAGTTTTCTCAGGGGAAGGTGTTTCTCCCACGCACTGCCTCCCCGTGGCACTGGTGCCACAGCCCCCGACGAAACCACAAGCGGTCTTTGTCCCTAGCAAAAGTGCTCCCTGGGAAATGTTCCCTGGGAAACTACAGAAAGCAGGGACTTAAGGGACATCATTGGGATGTGCGGGACCTCATGGAATTAAACAAACCGTGGGATATCTTTGGAACTTCATGGAATCAAAGGGATAAAACAAAAGAATTAAACCCCATGACCGGAAACCATTGGATGGAACATTTCTTTAATATGCCAGCTGGGGATTCGTGGGGGTACTCTGCCATGCATGAATCAAAGAATCAGTATAAATTTCGGAGTATAAATACTTTCAAGTGATACTTGAAAGACCCTCCCCTTCACAAGCGGTCCAAAATTCTCTTCTGATTTTAGGGTCAAATAGCCTCTTGGATTTTATTCGTGGAGCAAGACTGCCATCTAGCGTCCATTTCTTCTGGGAGGGGCAGTCATTTTCACAGAGTGGTCTTCTCCCTTAGGCGGCCTCGTAGCATCTCTGATTGATCTCTCCGACCCCTAACCCCTACACTAAATGCTTTAGGACCAGCTAAGACGTGTCTTAGAACTTCCCATTTGCTTAAACAATGTAGAATTGACTTTCTTCTTAACAGAACAATCTCTTATTAAACGAGTTTTCTGAGGCCTGTAAGCTAATTTCTTGAAGATGGGCATATGATACACTCTCTATTAGTTTCCATGTATCATCTACATTCTCTCTCCTACAACTAATTGTAGTCTTAAAAGAAAAGAAAAGACTGCTACCATGCCAAGAAAGCAAACCCCTTTGTTGATTAGGATTTTTATCTAAGAAAAACTTGTGATTTACGAAGCCATTAAGGATGGAGATCCTCTCTCATTTCAGTGCCATTGTGACAATATGGGGCCTCATGGAACACATGGAACACAGAACACTGCGCATTCCCAAGCAATCAAGGGGCCATTGTAACACTCCAGGGCCTCATGGAAGACGGAGGCCCCGCAGAGAGACCTCAAATCAGAGGTTTGGGCAATCCTCAACCAGAGGAAGTTCAACAAGGGCAAGTGCCAGATTCTGTCCCTGTGATGGGGCAACCCCGAACGTCCGGACAGACTGGGAAGGATATTCTGCCTAGCAGCGCTGGAAAATGGCCTCTGGGGTCCTGGTGGATGGCCAGTTGGCCAAGAGTCAGTGGTGCTCTGGCGGGGGCTCCCTGCTCGCTCACAGGAGGGTTTTCAGACACACGAGTCCTTCGCTTGCACACAGACACAGACAGTTCATGGCAGCAGGGGCAGTATCTCCTGGGGTTCCTGCTGCCACGCCAGGAGCCTGGATGCACCTAAGCCCTTGTGGGGTGCCACCTGCTCTGCCACTATCTGAGATGCCCCACCGCCTGAGAGATGGAAACGCGGAGCTCTGTCCAAGAGAAGCACATCCCAGAGCTGCACGCATGGGCTTTGCCAGGATTTAGAACCGTAAATGCAATGTGACACCGAGACACTCTTTGTCCCACATAACTTCAAGGTCTCCCCAGGAGGTTGATGGCAATTGTTCTTGCTCAGGGTCATCTCCCCACACCAACAGCAGGTGTGTGCTCAAGACTTGTCTGGGCAATGCAAACAGATACACCCTGTCTAGTTCTTCCGGTCTCTCCAAGGAAGGCAAAAGAATCTCTGTGTGCCGGGTGAGAAGCCAGTGCTGGAAGTTGTGGTTCTATTGTGAGTGCCAAGAGGGGATGGCAGGTCTGTGATGAATGCCCTGAGGAGATGACCTGGGTTTTCCAGTGCACATGGCAATAGATCACACCCTGCTTTGGTGGTCATTTATGTCCTACGGAGGTGACAGAGATGGGAAAGAGAATGAAATTTTTGAATGTGCCTCTGAGTGCCCCTCAACCTGCCGCAAATGTGCAGATTGCAGTACATCCAGTTCAGGTGTGAGAGGCTGTTCCCTGGTCCTCGGAGCAAGAAGAGCTGGACGAGGGACGCAGTAGAACTCGCTTCCTGAGACTGCATCTCCATGAATCCCAAAACAAGTGCGAGGGATGCCACGTCCGAGTTTTCTCAGGGGAAGGTGTTTCTCCCACGCACTGCCTCCCCGTGGCACTGGTGCCACAGCCCCCGACGAAACCACAAGCGGTCTTTGTCCCTAGCAAAAGTGCTCCCTGGGAAATGTTCCCTGGGAAACTACAGAAAGCAGGGACTTAAGGGACATCATTGGGATGTGCGGGACCTCATGGAATTAAACAAACCGTGGGATATCTTTGGAACTTCATGGAATCAAAGGGATAAAACAAAAGAATTAAACCCCATGACCGGAAACCATTGGATGGAACATTTCTTTAATATGCCAGCTGGGGATTCGTGGGGGTACTCTGCCATGCATGAATCAAAGAATCAGTATAAATTTCGGAGTATAAATACTTTCAAGTGATACTTGAAAGACCCTCCCCTTCACAAGCGGTCCAAAATTCTCTTCTGATTTTAGGGTCAAATAGCCTCTTGGATTTTATTCGTGGAGCAAGACTGCCATCTAGCGTCCATTTCTTCTGGGAGGGGCAGTCATTTTCACAGAGTGGTCTTCTCCCTTAGGCGGCCTCGTAGCATCTCTGATTGATCTCTCCGACCCCTAACCCCTACACTAAATGCTTTAGGACCAGCTAAGACGTGTCTTAGAACTTCCCATTTGCTTAAACAATGTAGAATTGACTTTCTTCTTAACAGAACAATCTCTTATTAAACGAGTTTTCTGAGGCCTGTAAGCTAATTTCTTGAAGATGGGCATATGATACACTCTCTATTAGTTTCCATGTATCATCTACATTCTCTCTCCTACAACTAATTGTAGTCTTAAAAGAAAAGAAAAGACTGCTACCATGCCAAGAAAGCAAACCCCTTTGTTGATTAGGATTTTTATCTAAGAAAAACTTGTGATTTACGAAGCCATTAAGGATGGAGATCCTCTCTCATTTCAGTGCCATTGTGACAATATGGGGCCTCATGGAACACATGGAACACAGAACACTGCGCATTCCCAAGCAATCAAGGGGCCATTGTAACACTCCAGGGCCTCATGGAAGACGGAGGCCCCGCAGAGAGACCTCAAATCAGAGGTTTGGGCAATCCTCAACCAGAGGAAGTTCAACAAGGGCAAGTGCCAGATTCTGTCCCTGTGATGGGGCAACCCCGAACGTCCGGACAGACTGGGAAGGATATTCTGCCTAGCAGCGCTGGAAAATGGCCTCTGGGGTCCTGGTGGATGGCCAGTTGGCCAAGAGTCAGTGGTGCTCTGGCGGGGGCTCCCTGCTCGCTCACAGGAGGGTTTTCAGACACACGAGTCCTTCGCTTGCACACAGACACAGACAGCTCATGGCAGCAGGGGCAGTATCTCCTGGGGTTCCTGCTGCCACGCCAGGAGCCTGGATGCACCTAAGCCCTTGTGGGGTGCCACCTGCTCTGCCACTATCTGAGATGCCCCACCGCCTGAGAGATGGAAACGCGGAGCTCTGTCCAAGAGAAGCACATCCCAGAGCTGCACGCATGGGCTTTGCCAGGATTTAGAACCGTAAATGCAATGTGACACCGAGACACTCTTTGTCCCACATAACTTCAAGGTCTCCCCAGGAGGTTGATGGCAATTGTTCTTGCTCAGGGTCATCTCCCCACACCAACAGCAGGTGTGTGCTCAAGACTTGTCTGGGCAATGCAAACAGATACACCCTGTCTAGTTCTTCCGGTCTCTCCAAGGAAGGCAAAAGAATCTCTGTGTGCCGGGTGAGAAGCCAGTGCTGGAAGTTGTGGTTCTATTGTGAGTGCCAAGAGGGGATGGCAGGTCTGTGATGAATGCCCTGAGGAGATGACCTGGGTTTTCCAGTGCACATGGCAATAGATCACACCCTGCTTTGGTGGTCATTTATGTCCTACGGAGGTGACAGAGATGGGAAAGAGAATGAAATTTTTGAATGTGCCTCTGAGTGCCCCTCAACCTGCCGCAAATGTGCAGATTGCAGTACATCCAGTTCAGGTGTGAGAGGCTGTTCCCTGGTCCTCGGAGCAAGAAGAGCTGGACGAGGGACGCAGTAGAACTCGCTTCCTGAGACTGCATCTCCATGAATCCCAAAACAAGTGCGAGGGATGCCACGTCCGAGTTTTCTCAGGGGAAGGTGTTTCTCCCACGCACTGCCTCCCCGTGGCACTGGTGCCACAGCCCCCGACGAAACCACAAGCGGTCTTTGTCCCTAGCAAAAGTGCTCCCTGGGAAATGTTCCCTGGGAAACTACAGAAAGCAGGGACTTAAGGGACATCATTGGGATGTGCGGGACCTCATGGAATTAAACAAACCGTGGGATATCTTTGGAACTTCATGGAATCAAAGGGATAAAACAAAAGAATTAAACCCCATGACCGGAAACCATTGGATGGAACATTTCTTTAATATGCCAGCTGGGGATTCGTGGGGGTACTCTGCCATGCATGAATCAAAGAATCAGTATAAATTTCGGAGTATAAATACTTTCAAGTGATACTTGAAAGACCCTCCCCTTCACAAGCGGTCCAAAATTCTCTTCTGATTTTAGGGTCAAATAGCCTCTTGGATTTTATTCGTGGAGCAAGACTGCCATCTAGCGTCCATTTCTTCTGGGAGGGGCAGTCATTTTCACAGAGTGGTCTTCTCCCTTAGGCGGCCTCGTAGCATCTCTGATTGATCTCTCCGACCCCTAACCCCTACACTAAATGCTTTAGGACCAGCTAAGACGTGTCTTAGAACTTCCCATTTGCTTAAACAATGTAGAATTGACTTTCTTCTTAACAGAACAATCTCTTATTAAACGAGTTTTCTGAGGCCTGTAAGCTAATTTCTTGAAGATGGGCATATGATACACTCTCTATTAGTTTCCATGTATCATCTACATTCTCTCTCCTACAACTAATTGTAGTCTTAAAAGAAAAGAAAAGACTGCTACCATGCCAAGAAAGCAAACCCCTTTGTTGATTAGGATTTTTATCTAAGAAAAACTTGTGATTTACGAAGCCATTAAGGATGGAGATCCTCTCTCATTTCAGTGCCATTGTGACAATATGGGGCCTCATGGAACACATGGAACACAGAACACTGCGCATTCCCAAGCAATCAAGGGGCCATTGTAACACTCCAGGGCCTCATGGAAGACGGAGGCCCCGCAGAGAGACCTCAAATCAGAGGTTTGGGCAATCCTCAACCAGAGGAAGTTCAACAAGGGCAAGTGCCAGATTCTGTCCCTGTGATGGGGCAACCCCGAACGTCCGGACAGACTGGGAAGGATATTCTGCCTAGCAGCGCTGGAAAATGGCCTCTGGGGTCCTGGTGGATGGCCAGTTGGCCAAGAGTCAGTGGTGCTCTGGCGGGGGCTCCCTGCTCGCTCACAGGAGGGTTTTCAGACACACGAGTCCTTCGCTTGCACACAGACACAGACAGCTCATGGCAGCAGGGGCAGTATCTCCTGGGGTTCCTGCTGCCACGCCAGGAGCCTGGATGCACCTAAGCCCTTGTGGGGTGCCACCTGCTCTGCCACTATCTGAGATGCCCCACCGCCTGAGAGATGGAAACGCGGAGCTCTGTCCAAGAGAAGCACATCCCAGAGCTGCACGCATGGGCTTTGCCAGGATTTAGAACCGTAAATGCAATGTGACACCGAGACACTCTTTGTCCCACATAACTTCAAGGTCTCCCCAGGAGGTTGATGGCAATTGTTCTTGCTCAGGGTCATCTCCCCACACCAACAGCAGGTGTGTGCTCAAGACTTGTCTGGGCAATGCAAACAGATACACCCTGTCTAGTTCTTCCGGTCTCTCCAAGGAAGGCAAAAGAATCTCTGTGTGCCGGGTGAGAAGCCAGTGCTGGAAGTTGTGGTTCTATTGTGAGTGCCAAGAGGGGATGGCAGGTCTGTGATGAATGCCCTGAGGAGATGACCTGGGTTTTCCAGTGCACATGGCAATAGATCACACCCTGCTTTGGTGGTCATTTATGTCCTACGGAGGTGACAGAGATGGGAAAGAGAATGAAATTTTTGAATGTGCCTCTGAGTGCCCCTCAACCTGCCGCAAATGTGCAGATTGCAGTACATCCAGTTCAGGTGTGAGAGGCTGTTCCCTGGTCCTCGGAGCAAGAAGAGCTGGACGAGGGACGCAGTAGAACTCGCTTCCTGAGACTGCATCTCCATGAATCCCAAAACAAGTGCGAGGGATGCCACGTCCGAGTTTTCTCAGGGGAAGGTGTTTCTCCCACGCACTGCCTCCCCGTGGCACTGGTGCCACAGCCCCCGACGAAACCACAAGCGGTCTTTGTCCCTAGCAAAAGTGCTCCCTGGGAAATGTTCCCTGGGAAACTACAGAAAGCAGGGACTTAAGGGACATCATTGGGATGTGCGGGACCTCATGGAATTAAACAAACCGTGGGATATCTTTGGAACTTCATGGAATCAAAGGGATAAAACAAAAGAATTAAACCCCATGACCGGAAACCATTGGATGGAACATTTCTTTAATATGCCAGCTGGGGATTCGTGGGGGTACTCTGCCATGCATGAATCAAAGAATCAGTATACATTTCGGAGTATAAATACTTTCAAGTGATACTTGAAAGACCCTCCCCTTCACAAGCGGTCCAAAATTCTCTTCTGATTTTAGGGTCAAATAGCCTCTTGGATTTTATTCGTGGAGCAAGACTGCCATCTAGCGTCCATTTCTTCTGGGAGGGGCAGTCATTTTCACAGAGTGGTCTTCTCCCTTAGGCGGCCTCGTAGCATCTCTGATTGATCTCTCCGACCCCTAACCCCTACACTAAATGCTTTAGGACCAGCTAAGACGTGTCTTAGAACTTCCCATTTGCTTAAACAATGTAGAATTGACTTTCTTCTTAACAGAACAATCTCTTATTAAACGAGTTTTCTGAGGCCTGTAAGCTAATTTCTTGAAGATGGGCATATGATACACTCTCTATTAGTTTCCATGTATCATCTACATTCTCTCTCCTACAACTAATTGTAGTCTTAAAAGAAAAGAAAAGACTGCTACCATGCCAAGAAAGCAAACCCCTTTGTTGATTAGGATTTTTATCTAAGAAAAACTTGTGATTTACGAAGCCATTAAGGATGGAGATCCTCTCTCATTTCAGTGCCATTGTGACAATATGGGGCCTCATGGAACACATGGAACACAGAACACTGCGCATTCCCAAGCAATCAAGGGGCCATTGTAACACTCCAGGGCCTCATGGAAGACGGAGGCCCCGCAGAGAGACCTCAAATCAGAGGTTTGGGCAATCCTCAACCAGAGGAAGTTCAACAAGGGCAAGTGCCAGATTCTGTCCCTGTGATGGGGCAACCCCGAACGTCCGGACAGACTGGGAAGGATATTCTGCCTAGCAGCGCTGGAAAATGGCCTCTGGGGTCCTGGTGGATGGCCAGTTGGCCAAGAGTCAGTGGTGCTCTGGCGGGGGCTCCCTGCTCGCTCACAGGAGGGTTTTCAGACACACGAGTCCTTCGCTTGCACACAGACACAGACAGCTCATGGCAGCAGGGGCAGTATCTCCTGGGGTTCCTGCTGCCACGCCAGGAGCCTGGATGCACCTAAGCCCTTGTGGGGTGCCACCTGCTCTGCCACTATCTGAGATGCCCCACCGCCTGAGAGATGGAAACGCGGAGCTCTGTCCAAGAGAAGCACATCCCAGAGCTGCACGCATGGGCTTTGCCAGGATTTAGAACCGTAAATGCAATGTGACACCGAGACACTCTTTGTCCCACATAACTTCAAGGTCTCCCCAGGAGGTTGATGGCAATTGTTCTTGCTCAGGGTCATCTCCCCACACCAACAGCAGGTGTGTGCTCAAGACTTGTCTGGGCAATGCAAACAGATACACCCTGTCTAGTTCTTCCGGTCTCTCCAAGGAAGGCAAAAGAATCTCTGTGTGCCGGGTGAGAAGCCAGTGCTGGAAGTTGTGGTTCTATTGTGAGTGCCAAGAGGGGATGGCAGGTCTGTGATGAATGCCCTGAGGAGATGACCTGGGTTTTCCAGTGCACATGGCAATAGATCACACCCTGCTTTGGTGGTCATTTATGTCCTACGGAGGTGACAGAGATGGGAAAGAGAATGAAATTTTTGAATGTGCCTCTGAGTGCCCCTCAACCTGCCGCAAATGTGCAGATTGCAGTACATCCAGTTCAGGTGTGAGAGGCTGTTCCCTGGTCCTCGGAGCAAGAAGAGCTGGACGAGGGACGCAGTAGAACTCGCTTCCTGAGACTGCATCTCCATGAATCCCAAAACAAGTGCGAGGGATGCCACGTCCGAGTTTTCTCAGGGGAAGGTGTTTCTCCCACGCACTGCCTCCCCGTGGCACTGGTGCCACAGCCCCCGACGAAACCACAAGCGGTCTTTGTCCCTAGCAAAAGTGCTCCCTGGGAAATGTTCCCTGGGAAACTACAGAAAGCAGGGACTTAAGGGACATCATTGGGATGTGCGGGACCTCATGGAATTAAACAAACCGTGGGATATCTTTGGAACTTCATGGAATCAAAGGGATAAAACAAAAGAATTAAACCCCATGACCGGAAACCATTGGATGGAACATTTCTTTAATATGCCAGCTGGGGATTCGTGGGGGTACTCTGCCATGCATGAATCAAAGAATCAGTATAAATTTCGGAGTATAAATACTTTCAAGTGATACTTGAAAGACCCTCCCCTTCACAAGCGGTCCAAAATTCTCTTCTGATTTTAGGGTCAAATAGCCTCTTGGATTTTATTCGTGGAGCAAGACTGCCATCTAGCGTCCATTTCTTCTGGGAGGGGCAGTCATTTTCACAGAGTGGTCTTCTCCCTTAGGCGGCCTCGTAGCATCTCTGATTGATCTCTCCGACCCCTAACCCCTACACTAAATGCTTTAGGACCAGCTAAGACGTGTCTTAGAACTTCCCATTTGCTTAAACAATGTAGAATTGACTTTCTTCTTAACAGAACAATCTCTTATTAAACGAGTTTTCTGAGGCCTGTAAGCTAATTTCTTGAAGATGGGCATATGATACACTCTCTATTAGTTTCCATGTATCATCTACATTCTCTCTCCTACAACTAATTGTAGTCTTAAAAGAAAAGAAAAGACTGCTACCATGCCAAGAAAGCAAACCCCTTTGTTGATTAGGATTTTTATCTAAGAAAAACTTGTGATTTACGAAGCCATTAAGGATGGAGATCCTCTCTCATTTCAGTGCCATTGTGACAATATGGGGCCTCATGGAACACATGGAACACAGAACACTGCGCATTCCCAAGCAATCAAGGGGCCATTGTAACACTCCAGGGCCTCATGGAAGACGGAGGCCCCGCAGAGAGACCTCAAATCAGAGGTTTGGGCAATCCTCAACCAGAGGAAGTTCAACAAGGGCAAGTGCCAGATTCTGTCCCTGTGATGGGGCAACCCCGAACGTCCGGACAGACTGGGAAGGATATTCTGCCTAGCAGCGCTGGAAAATGGCCTCTGGGGTCCTGGTGGATGGCCAGTTGGCCAAGAGTCAGTGGTGCTCTGGCGGGGGCTCCCTGCTCGCTCACAGGAGGGTTTTCAGACACACGAGTCCTTCGCTTGCACACAGACACAGACAGTTCATGGCAGCAGGGGCAGTATCTCCTGGGGTTCCTGCTGCCACGCCAGGAGCCTGGATGCACCTAAGCCCTTGTGGGGTGCCACCTGCTCTGCCACTATCTGAGATGCCCCACCGCCTGAGAGATGGAAACGCGGAGCTCTGTCCAAGAGAAGCACATCCCAGAGCTGCACGCATGGGCTTTGCCAGGATTTAGAACCGTAAATGCAATGTGACACCGAGACACTCTTTGTCCCACATAACTTCAAGGTCTCCCCAGGAGGTTGATGGCAATTGTTCTTGCTCAGGGTCATCTCCCCACACCAACAGCAGGTGCGTGCTCAAGACTTGTCTGGGCAATGCAAACAGATACACCCTGTCTAGTTCTTCCGGTCTCTCCAAGGAAGGCAAAAGAATCTCTGTGTGCCGGGTGAGAAGCCAGTGCTGGAAGTTGTGGTTCTATTGTGAGTGCCAAGAGGGGATGGCAGGTCTGTGATGAATGCCCTGAGGAGATGACCTGGGTTTTCCAGTGCACATGGCAATAGATCACACCCTGCTTTGGTGGTCATTTATGTCCTACGGAGGTGACAGAGATGGGAAAGAGAATGAAATTTTTGAATGTGCCTCTGAGTGCCCCTCAACCTGCCGCAAATGTGCAGATTGCAGTACATCCAGTTCAGGTGTGAGAGGCTGTTCCCTGGTCCTCGGAGCAAGAAGAGCTGGACGAGGGACGCAGTAGAACTCGCTTCCTGAGACTGCATCTCCATGAATCCCAAAACAAGTGCGAGGGATGCCACGTCCGAGTTTTCTCAGGGGAAGGTGTTTCTCCCACGCACTGCCTCCCCGTGGCACTGGTGCCACAGCCCCCGACGAAACCACAAGCGGTCTTTGTCCCTAGCAAAAGTGCTCCCTGGGAAATGTTCCCTGGGAAACTACAGAAAGCAGGGACTTAAGGGACATCATTGGGATGTGCGGGACCTCATGGAATTAAACAAACCGTGGGATATCTTTGGAACTTCATGGAATCAAAGGGATAAAACAAAAGAATTAAACCCCATGACCGGAAACCATTGGATGGAACATTTCTTTAATATGCCAGCTGGGGATTCGTGGGGGTACTCTGCCATGCATGAATCAAAGAATCAGTATAAATTTCGGAGTATAAATACTTTCAAGTGATACTTGAAAGACCCTCCCCTTCACAAGCGGTCCAAAATTCTCTTCTGATTTTAGGGTCAAATAGCCTCTTGGATTTTATTCGTGGAGCAAGACTGCCATCTAGCGTCCATTTCTTCTGGGAGGGGCAGTCATTTTCACAGAGTGGTCTTCTCCCTTAGGCGGCCTCGTAGCATCTCTGATTGATCTCTCCGACCCCTAACCCCTACACTAAATGCTTTAGGACCAGCTAAGACGTGTCTTAGAACTTCCCATTTGCTTAAACAATGTAGAATTGACTTTCTTCTTAACAGAACAATCTCTTATTAAACGAGTTTTCTGAGGCCTGTAAGCTAATTTTTTGAAGATGGGCATATGATACACTCTCTATTAGTTTCCATGTATCATCTACATTCTCTCTCCTACAACTAATTGTAGTCTTAAAAGAAAAGAAAAGACTGCTACCATGCCAAGAAAGCAAACCCCTTTGTTGATTAGGATTTTTATCTAAGAAAAACTTGTGATTTACGAAGCCATTAAGGATGGAGATCCTCTCTCATTTCAGTGCCATTGTGACAATATGGGGCCTCATGGAACACATGGAACACAGAACACTGCGCATTCCCAAGCAATCAAGGGGCCATTGTAACACTCCAGGGCCTCATGGAAGACGGAGGCCCCGCAGAGAGACCTCAAATCAGAGGTTTGGGCAATCCTCAACCAGAGGAAGTTCAACAAGGGCAAGTGCCAGATTCTGTCCCTGTGATGGGGCAACCCCGAACGTCCGGACAGACTGGGAAGGATATTCTGCCTAGCAGCGCTGGAAAATGGCCTCTGGGGTCCTGGTGGATGGCCAGTTGGCCAAGAGTCAGTGGTGCTCTGGCGGGGGCTCCCTGCTCGCTCACAGGAGGGTTTTCAGACACACGAGTCCTTCGCTTGCACACAGACACAGACAGTTCATGGCAGCAGGGGCAGTATCTCCTGGGGTTCCTGCTGCCAC
Source organism: Manacus candei (assembly GCF_025592945.1). Lineage (NCBI taxonomy): Eukaryota > Metazoa > Chordata > Aves > Passeriformes > Pipridae > Manacus > Manacus candei. Next base: position 43,887 of record NW_026138263.1, read on the forward strand.
GCCAGGAGCCTGGATGCACCTAAGCCCTTGTGGGGTGCCACCTGCTCTGCCACTATCTGAGATGCCCCACCGCCTGAGAGATGGAAACGCGGAGCTCTGTCCAAGAGAAGCACATCCCAGAGCTGCACGCATGGGCTTTGCCAGGATTTAGAACCGTAAATGCAATGTGACACCGAGACACTCTTTGTCCCACATAACTTCAAGGTCTCCCCAGGAGGTTGATGGCAATTGTTCTTGCTCAGGGTCATCTCCCCACACCAACAGCAGGTGCGTGCTCAAGACTTGTCTGGGCAATGCAAACAGATACACCCTGTCTAGTTCTTCCGGTCTCTCCAAGGAAGGCAAAAGAATCTCTGTGTGCCGGGTGAGAAGCCAGTGCTGGAAGTTGTGGTTCTATTGTGAGTGCCAAGAGGGGATGGCAGGTCTGTGATGAATGCCCTGAGGAGATGACCTGGGTTTTCCAGTGCACATGGCAATAGATCACACCCTGCTTTGGTGGTCATTTATGTCCTACGGAGGTGACAGAGATGGGAAAGAGAATGAAATTTTTGAATGTGCCTCTGAGTGCCCCTCAACCTGCCGCAAATGTGCAGATTGCAGTACATCCAGTTCAGGTGTGAGAGGCTGTTCCCTGGTCCTCGGAGCAAGAAGAGCTGGACGAGGGACGCAGTAGAACTCGCTTCCTGAGACTGCATCTCCATGAATCCCAAAACAAGTGCGAGGGATGCCACGTCCGAGTTTTCTCAGGGGAAGGTGTTTCTCCCACGCACTGCCTCCCCGTGGCACTGGTGCCACAGCCCCCGACGAAACCACAAGCGGTCTTTGTCCCTAGCAAAAGTGCTCCCTGGGAAATGTTCCCTGGGAAACTACAGAAAGCAGGGACTTAAGGGACATCATTGGGATGTGCGGGACCTCATGGAATTAAACAAACCGTGGGATATCTTTGGAACTTCATGGAATCAAAGGGATAAAACAAAAGAATTAAACTCCATGACCGGAAACCATTGGATGGAACATTTCTTTAATATGCCAGCTGGGGATTCGTGGGGGTACTCTGCCATGCATGAATCAAAGAATCAGTATAAATTTCGGAGTATAAATACTTTCAAGTGATACTTGAAAGACCCTCCCCTTCACAAGCGGTCCAAAATTCTCTTCTGATTTTAGGGTCAAATAGCCTCTTGGATTTTATTCGTGGAGCAAGACTGCCATCTAGCGTCCATTTCTTCTGGGAGGGGCAGTCATTTTCACAGAGTGGTCTTCTCCCTTAGGCGGCCTCGTAGCATCTCTGATTGATCTCTCCGACCCCTAACCCCTACACTAAATGCTTTAGGACCAGCTAAGACGTGTCTTAGAACTTCCCATTTGCTTAAACAATGTAGAATTGACTTTCTTCTTAACAGAACAATCTCTTATTAAACGAGTTTTCTGAGGCCTGTAAGCTAATTTCTTGAAGATGGGCATATGATACACTCTCTATTAGTTTCCATGTATCATCTACATTCTCTCTCCTACAACTAATTGTAGTCTTAAAAGAAAAGAAAAGACTGCTACCATGCCAAGAAAGCAAACCCCTTTGTTGATTAGGATTTTTATCTAAGAAAAACTTGTGATTTACGAAGCCATTAAGGATGGAGATCCTCTCTCATTTCAGTGCCATTGTGACAATATGGGGCCTCATGGAACACATGGAACACAGAACACTGCGCATTCCCAAGCAATCAAGGGGCCATTGTAACACTCCAGGGCCTCATGGAAGACGGAGGCCCCGCAGAGAGACCTCAAATCAGAGGTTTGGGCAATCCTCAACCAGAGGAAGTTCAACAAGGGCAAGTGCCAGATTCTGTCCCTGTGATGGGGCAACCCCGAACGTCCGGACAGACTGGGAAGGATATTCTGCCTAGCAGCGCTGGAAAATGGCCTCTGGGGTCCTGGTGGATGGCCAGTTGGCCAAGAGTCAGTGGTGCTCTGGCGGGGGCTCCCTGCTCGCTCACAGGAGGGTTTTCAGACACACGAGTCCTTCGCTTGCACACAGACACAGACAGCTCATGGCAGCAGGGGCAGTATCTCCTGGGGTTCCTGCTGCCACGCCAGGAGCCTGGATGCACCTAAGCCCTTGTGGGGTGCCACCTGCTCTGCCACTATCTGAGATGCCCCACCGCCTGAGAGATGGAAACGCGGAGCTCTGTCCAAGAGAAGCACATCCCAGAGCTGCACGCATGGGCTTTGCCAGGATTTAGAACCGTAAATGCAATGTGACACCGAGACACTCTTTGTCCCACATAACTTCAAGGTCTCCCCAGGAGGTTGATGGCAATTGTTCTTGCTCAGGGTCATCTCCCCACACCAACAGCAGGTGTGTGCTCAAGACTTGTCTGGGCAATGCAAACAGATACACCCTGTCTAGTTCTTCCGGTCTCTCCAAGGAAGGCAAAAGAATCTCTGTGTGCCGGGTGAGAAGCCAGTGCTGGAAGTTGTGGTTCTATTGTGAGTGCCAAGAGGGGATGGCAGGTCTGTGATGAATGCCCTGAGGAGATGACCTGGGTTTTCCAGTGCACATGGCAATAGATCACACCCTGCTTTGGTGGTCATTTATGTCCTACGGAGGTGACAGAGATGGGAAAGAGAATGAAATTTTTGAATGTGCCTCTGAGTGCCCCTCAACCTGCCGCAAATGTGCAGATTGCAGTACATCCAGTTCAGGTGTGAGAGGCTGTTCCCTGGTCCTCGGAGCAAGAAGAGCTGGACGAGGGACGCAGTAGAACTCGCTTCCTGAGACTGCATCTCCATGAATCCCAAAACAAGTGCGAGGGATGCCACGTCCGAGTTTTCTCAGGGGAAGGTGTTTCTCCCACGCACTGCCTCCCCGTGGCACTGGTGCCACAGCCCCCGACGAAACCACAAGCGGTCTTTGTCCCTAGCAAAAGTGCTCCCTGGGAAATGTTCCCTGGGAAACTACAGAAAGCAGGGACTTAAGGGACATCATTGGGATGTGCGGGACCTCATGGAATTAAACAAACCGTGGGATATCTTTGGAACTTCATGGAATCAAAGGGATAAAACAAAAGAATTAAACCCCATGACCGGAAACCATTGGATGGAACATTTCTTTAATATGCCAGCTGGGGATTCGTGGGGGTACTCTGCCATGCATGAATCAAAGAATCAGTATAAATTTCGGAGTATAAATACTTTCAAGTGATACTTGAAAGACCCTCCCCTTCACAAGCGGTCCAAAATTCTCTTCTGATTTTAGGGTCAAATAGCCTCTTGGATTTTATTCGTGGAGCAAGACTGCCATCTAGCGTCCATTTCTTCTGGGAGGGGCAGTCATTTTCACAGAGTGGTCTTCTCCCTTAGGCGGCCTCGTAGCATCTCTGATTGATCTCTCCGACCCCTAACCCCTACACTAAATGCTTTAGGACCAGCTAAGACGTGTCTTAGAACTTCCCATTTGCTTAAACAATGTAGAATTGACTTTCTTCTTAACAGAACAATCTCTTATTAAACGAGTTTTCTGAGGCCTGTAAGCTAATTTCTTGAAGATGGGCATATGATACACTCTCTATTAGTTTCCATGTATCATCTACATTCTCTCTCCTACAACTAATTGTAGTCTTAAAAGAAAAGAAAAGACTGCTACCATGCCAAGAAAGCAAACCCCTTTGTTGATTAGGATTTTTATCTAAGAAAAACTTGTGATTTACGAAGCCATTAAGGATGGAGATCCTCTCTCATTTCAGTGCCATTGTGACAATATGGGGCCTCATGGAACACATGGAACACAGAACACTGCGCATTCCCAAGCAATCAAGGGGCCATTGTAACACTCCAGGGCCTCATGGAAGACGGAGGCCCCGCAGAGAGACCTCAAATCAGAGGTTTGGGCAATCCTCAACCAGAGGAAGTTCAACAAGGGCAAGTGCCAGATTCTGTCCCTGTGATGGGGCAACCCCGAACGTCCGGACAGACTGGGAAGGATATTCTGCCTAGCAGCGCTGGAAAATGGCCTCTGGGGTCCTGGTGGATGGCCAGTTGGCCAAGAGTCAGTGGTGCTCTGGCGGGGGCTCCCTGCTCGCTCACAGGAGGGTTTTCAGACACACGAGTCCTTCGCTTGCACACAGACACAGACAGTTCATGGCAGCAGGGGCAGTATCTCCTGGGGTTCCTGCTGCCACGCCAGGAGCCTGGATGCACCTAAGCCCTTGTGGGGTGCCACCTGCTCTGCCACTATCTGAGATGCCCCACCGCCTGAGAGATGGAAACGCGGAGCTCTGTCCAAGAGAAGCACATCCCAGAGCTGCACGCATGGGCTTTGCCAGGATTTAGAACCGTAAATGCAATGTGACACCGAGACACTCTTTGTCCCACATAACTTCAAGGTCTCCCCAGGAGGTTGATGGCAATTGTTCTTGCTCAGGGTCATCTCCCCACACCAACAGCAGGTGCGTGCTCAAGACTTGTCTGGGCAATGCAAACAGATACACCCTGTCTAGTTCTTCCGGTCTCTCCAAGGAAGGCAAAAGAATCTCTGTGTGCCGGGTGAGAAGCCAGTGCTGGAAGTTGTGGTTCTATTGTGAGTGCCAAGAGGGGATGGCAGGTCTGTGATGAATGCCCTGAGGAGATGACCTGGGTTTTCCAGTGCACATGGCAATAGATCACACCCTGCTTTGGTGGTCATTTATGTCCTACGGAGGTGACAGAGATGGGAAAGAGAATGAAATTTTTGAATGTGCCTCTGAGTGCCCCTCAACCTGCCGCAAATGTGCAGATTGCAGTACATCCAGTTCAGGTGTGAGAGGCTGTTCCCTGGTCCTCGGAGCAAGAAGAGCTGGACGAGGGACGCAGTAGAACTCGCTTCCTGAGACTGCATCTCCATGAATCCCAAAACAAGTGCGAGGGATGCCACGTCCGAGTTTTCTCAGGGGAAGGTGTTTCTCCCACGCACTGCCTCCCCGTGGCACTGGTGCCACAGCCCCCGACGAAACCACAAGCGGTCTTTGTCCCTAGCAAAAGTGCTCCCTGGGAAATGTTCCCTGGGAAACTACAGAAAGCAGGGACTTAAGGGACATCATTGGGATGTGCGGGACCTCATGGAATTAAACAAACCGTGGGATATCTTTGGAACTTCATGGAATCAAAGGGATAAAACAAAAGAATTAAACCCCATGACCGGAAACCATTGGATGGAACATTTCTTTAATATGCCAGCTGGGGATTCGTGGGGGTACTCTGCCATGCATGAATCAAAGAATCAGTATAAATTTCGGAGTATAAATACTTTCAAGTGATACTTGAAAGACCCTCCCCTTCACAAGCGGTCCAAAATTCTCTTCTGATTTTAGGGTCAAATAGCCTCTTGGATTTTATTCGTGGAGCAAGACTGCCATCTAGCGTCCATTTCTTCTGGGAGGGGCAGTCATTTTCACAGAGTGGTCTTCTCCCTTAGGCGGCCTCGTAGCATCTCTGATTGATCTCTCCGACCCCTAACCCCTACACTAAATGCTTTAGGACCAGCTAAGACGTGTCTTAGAACTTCCCATTTGCTTAAACAATGTAGAATTGACTTTCTTCTTAACAGAACAATCTCTTATTAAACGAGTTTTCTGAGGCCTGTAAGCTAATTTCTTGAAGATGGGCATATGATACACTCTCTATTAGTTTCCATGTATCATCTACATTCTCTCTCCTACAACTAATTGTAGTCTTAAAAGAAAAGAAAAGACTGCTACCATGCCAAGAAAGCAAACCCCTTTGTTGATTAGGATTTTTATCTAAGAAAAACTTGTGATTTACGAAGCCATTAAGGATGGAGATCCTCTCTCATTTCAGTGCCATTGTGACAATATGGGGCCTCATGGAACACATGGAACACAGAACACTGCGCATTCCCAAGCAATCAAGGGGCCATTGTAACACTCCAGGGCCTCATGGAAGACGGAGGCCCCGCAGAGAGACCTCAAATCAGAGGTTTGGGCAATCCTCAACCAGAGGAAGTTCAACAAGGGCAAGTGCCAGATTCTGTCCCTGTGATGGGGCAACCCCGAACGTCCGGACAGACTGGGAAGGATATTCTGCCTAGCAGCGCTGGAAAATGGCCTCTGGGGTCCTGGTGGATGGCCAGTTGGCCAAGAGTCAGTGGTGCTCTGGCGGGGGTTCCCTGCTCGCTCACAGGAGGGTTTTCAGACACACGAGTCCTTCGCTTGCACACAGACACAGACAGTTCATGGCAGCAGGGGCAGTATCTCCTGGGGTTCCTGCTGCCACGCCAGGAGCCTGGATGCACCTAAGCCCTTGTGGGGTGCCACCTGCTCTGCCACTATCTGAGATGCCCCACCGCCTGAGAGATGGAAACGCGGAGCTCTGTCCAAGAGAAGCACATCCCAGAGCTGCACGCATGGGCTTTGCCAGGATTTAGAACCGTAAATGCAATGTGACACCGAGACACTCTTTGTCCCACATAACTTCAAGGTCTCCCCAGGAGGTTGATGGCAATTGTTCTTGCTCAGGGTCATCTCCCCACACCAACAGCAGGTGTGTGCTCAAGACTTGTCTGGGCAATGCAAACAGATACACCCTGTCTAGTTCTTCCGGTCTCTCCAAGGAAGGCAAAAGAATCTCTGTGTGCCAGGTGAGAAGCCAGTGCTGGAAGTTGTGGTTCTATTGTGAGTGCCAAGAGGGGATGGCAGGTCTGTGATGAATGCCCTGAGGAGATGACCTGGGTTTTCCAGTGCACATGGCAATAGATCACACCCTGCTTTGGTGGTCATTTATGTCCTACGGAGGTGACAGAGATGGGAAAGAGAATGAAATTTTTGAATGTGCCTCTGAGTGCCCCTCAACCTGCCGCAAATGTGCAGATTGCAGTACATCCAGTTCAGGTGTGAGAGGCTGTTCCCTGGTCCTCGGAGCAAGAAGAGCTGGACGAGGGACGCAGTAGAACTCGCTTCCTGAGACTGCATCTCCATGAATCCCAAAACAAGTGCGAGGGATGCCACGTCCGAGTTTTCTCAGGGGAAGGTGTTTCTCCCACGCACTGCCTCCCCGTGGCACTGGTGCCACAGCCCCCGACGAAACCACAAGCGGTCTTTGTCCCTAGCAAAAGTGCTCCCTGGGAAATGTTCCCTGGGAAACTACAGAAAGCAGGGACTTAAGGGACATCATTGGGATGTGCGGGACCTCATGGAATTAAACAAACCGTGGGATATCTTTGGAACTTCATGGAATCAAAGGGATAAAACAAAAGAATTAAACCCCATGACCGGAAACCATTGGATGGAACATTTCTTTAATATGCCAGCTGGGGATTCGTGGGGGTACTCTGCCATGCATGAATCAAAGAATCAGTATAAATTTCGGAGTATAAATACTTTCAAGTGATACTTGAAAGACCCTCCCCTTCACAAGCGGTCCAAAATTCTCTTCTGATTTTAGGGTCAAATAGCCTCTTGGATTTTATTCGTGGAGCAAGACTGCCATCTAGCGTCCATTTCTTCTGGGAGGGGCAGTCATTTTCACAGAGTGGTCTTCTCCCTTAGGCGGCCTCGTAGCATCTCTGATTGATCTCTCCGACCCCTAACCCCTACACTAAATGCTTTAGGACCAGCTAAGACGTGTCTTAGAACTTCCCATTTGCTTAAACAATGTAGAATTGACTTTCTTCTTAACAGAACAATCTCTTATTAAACGAGTTTTCTGAGGCCTGTAAGCTAATTTCTTGAAGATGGGCATATGATACACTCTCTATTAGTTTCCATGTATCATCTACATTCTCTCTCCTACAACTAATTGTAGTCTTAAAAGAAAAGAAAAGACTGCTACCATGCCAAGAAAGCAAACCCCTTTGTTGATTAGGATTTTTATCTAAGAAAAACTTGTGATTTACGAAGCCATTAAGGATGGAGATCCTCTCTCATTTCAGTGCCATTGTGACAATATGGGGCCTCATGGAACACATGGAACACAGAACACTGCGCATTCCCAAGCAATCAAGGGGCCATTGTAACACTCCAGGGCCTCATGGAAGACGGAGGCCCCGCAGAGAGACCTCAAATCAGAGGTTTGGGCAATCCTCAACCAGAGGAAGTTCAACAAGGGCAAGTGCCAGATTCTGTCCCTGTGATGGGGCAACCCCGAACGTCCGGACAGACTGGGAAGGATATTCTGCCTAGCAGCGCTGGAAAATGGCCTCTGGGGTCCTGGTGGATGGCCAGTTGGCCAAGAGTCAGTGGTGCTCTGGCGGGGGCTCCCTGCTCGCTCACAGGAGGGTTTTCAGACACACGAGTCCTTCGCTTGCACACAGACACAGACAGTTCATGGCAGCAGGGGCAGTATCTCCTGGGGTTCCTGCTGCCACGCCAGGAGCCTGGATGCACCTAAGCCCTTGTGGGGTGCCACCTGCTCTGCCACTATCTGAGATGCCCCACCGCCTGAGAGATGGAAACGCGGAGCTCTGTCCAAGAGAAGCACATCCCAGAGCTGCACGCATGGGCTTTGCCAGGATTTAGAACCGTAAATGCAATGTGACACCGAGACACTCTTTGTCCCACATAACTTCAAGGTCTCCCCAGGAGGTTGATGGCAATTGTTCTTGCTCAGGGTCATCTCCCCACACCAACAGCAGGTGTGTGCTCAAGACTTGTCTGGGCAATGCAAACAGATACACCCTGTCTAGTTCTTCCGGTCTCTCCAAGGAAGGCAAAAGAATCTCTGTGTGCCAGGTGAGAAGCCAGTGCTGGAAGTTGTGGTTCTATTGTGAGTGCCAAGAGGGGATGGCAGGTCTGTGATGAATGCCCTGAGGAGATGACCTGGGTTTTCCAGTGCACATGGCAATAGATCACACCCTGCTTTGGTGGTCATTTATGTCCTACGGAGGTGACAGAGATGGGAAAGAGAATGAAATTTTTGAATGTGCCTCTGAGTGCCCCTCAACCTGCCGCAAATGTGCAGATTGCAGTACATCCAGTTCAGGTGTGAGAGGCTGTTCCCTGGTCCTCGGAGCAAGAAGAGCTGGACGAGGGACGCAGTAGAACTCGCTTCCTGAGACTGCATCTCCATGAATCCCAAAACAAGTGCGAGGGATGCCACGTCCGAGTTTTCTCAGGGGAAGGTGTTTCTCCCACGCACTGCCTCCCCGTGGCACTGGTGCCACAGCCCCCGACGAAACCACAAGCGGTCTTTGTCCCTAGCAAAAGTGCTCCCTGGGAAATGTTCCCTGGGAAACTACAGAAAGCAGGGACTTAAGGGACATCATTGGGATGTGCGGGACCTCATGGAATTAAACAAACCGTGGGATATCTTTGGAACTTCATGGAATCAAAGGGATAAAACAAAAGAATTAAACCCCATGACCGGAAACCATTGGATGGAACATTTCTTTAATATGCCAGCTGGGGATTCGTGGGGGTACTCTGCCATGCATGAATCAAAGAATCAGTATAAATTTCGGAGTATAAATACTTTCAAGTGATACTTGAAAGACCCTCCCCTTCACAAGCGGTCCAAAATTCTCTTCTGATTTTAGGGTCAAATAGCCTCTTGGATTTTATTCGTGGAGCAAGACTGCCATCTAGCGTCCATTTCTTCTGGGAGGGGCAGTCATTTTCACAGAGTGGTCTTCTCCCTTAGGCGGCCTCGTAGCATCTCTGATTGATCTCTCCGACCCCTAACCCCTACACTAAATGCTTTAGGACCAGCTAAGACGTGTCTTAGAACTTCCCATTTGCTTAAACAATGTAGAATTGACTTTCTTCTTAACAGAACAATCTCTTATTAAACGAGTTTTCTGAGGCCTGTAAGCTAATTTCTTGAAGATGGGCATATGATACACTCTCTATTAGTTTCCATGTATCATCTACATTCTCTCTCCTACAACTAATTGTAGTCTTAAAAGAAAAGAAAAGACTGCTACCATGCCAAGAAAGCAAACCCCTTTGTTGATTAGGATTTTTATCTAAGAAAAACTTGTGATTTACGAAGCCATTAAGGATGGAGATCCTCTCTCATTTCAGTGCCATTGTGACAATATGGGGCCTCATGGAACACATGGAACACAGAACACTGCGCATTCCCAAGCAATCAAGGGGCCATTGTAACACTCCAGGGCCTCATGGAAGACGGAGGCCCCGCAGAGAGACCTCAAATCAGAGGTTTGGGCAATCCTCAACCAGAGGAAGTTCAACAAGGGCAAGTGCCAGATTCTGTCCCTGTGATGGGGCAACCCCGAACGCCCGGACAGACTGGGAAGGATATTCTGCCTAGCAGCGCTGGAAAATGGCCTCTGGGGTCCTGGTGGATGGCCAGTTGGCCAAGAGTCAGTGGTGCTCTGGCGGGGGCTCCCTGCTCGCTCACAGGAGGGTTTTCAGACACACGAGTCCTTCGCTTGCACACAGACACAGACAGCTCATGGCAGCAGGGGCAGTATCTCCTGGGGTTCCTGCTGCCACGCCAGGAGCCTGGATGCACCTAAGCCCTTGTGGGGTGCCACCTGCTCTGCCACTATCTGAGATGCCCCACCGCCTGAGAGATGGAAACGCGGAGCTCTGTCCAAGAGAAGCACATCCCAGAGCTGCACGCATGGGCTTTGCCAGGATTTAGAACCGTAAATGCAATGTGACACCGAGACACTCTTTGTCCCACATAACTTCAAGGTCTCCCCAGGAGGTTGATGGCAATTGTTCTTGCTCAGGGTCATCTCCCCACACCAACAGCAGGTGTGTGCTCAAGACTTGTCTGGGCAATGCAAACAGATACACCCTGTCTAGTTCTTCCGGTCTCTCCAAGGAAGGCAAAAGAATCTCTGTGTGCCGGGTGAGAAGCCAGTGCTGGAAGTTGTGGTTCTATTGTGAGTGCCAAGAGGGGATGGCAGGTCTGTGATGAATGCCCTGAGGAGATGACCTGGGTTTTCCAGTGCACATGGCAATAGATCACACCCTGCTTTGGTGGTCATTTATGTCCTACGGAGGTGACAGAGATGGGAAAGAGAATGAAATTTTTGAATGTGCCTCTGAGTGCCCCTCAACCTGCCGCAAATGTGCAGATTGCAGTACATCCAGTTCAGGTGTGAGAGGCTGTTCCCTGGTCCTCGGAGCAAGAAGAGCTGGACGAGGGACGCAGTAGAACTCGCTTCCTGAGACTGCATCTCCATGAATCCCAAAACAAGTGCGAGGGATGCCACGTCCGAATTTTCTCAGGGGAAGGTGTTTCTCCCACGCACTGCCTCCCCGTGGCACTGGTGCCACAGCCCCCGACGAAACCACAAGCGGTCTTTGTCCCTAGCAAAAGTGCTCCCTGGGAAATGTTCCCTGGGAAACTACAGAAAGCAGGGACTTAAGGGACATCATTGGGATGTGCGGGACCTCATGGAATTAAACAAACCGTGGGATATCTTTGGAACTTCATGGAATCAAAGGGATAAAACAAAAGAATTAAACCCCATGACCGGAAACCATTGGATGGAACATTTCTTTAATATGCCAGCTGGGGATTCGTGGGGGTACTCTGCCATGCATGAATCAAAGAATCAGTATAAATTTCGGAGTATAAATACTTTCAAGTGATACTTGAAAGACCCTCCCCTTCACAAGCGGTCCAAAATTCTCTTCTGATTTTAGGGTCAAATAGCCTCTTGGATTTTATTCGTGGAGCAAGACTGCCATCTAGCGTCCATTTCTTCTGGGAGGGGCAGTCATTTTCACAGAGTGGTCTTCTCCCTTAGGCGGCCTCGTAGCATCTCTGATTGATCTCTCCGACCCCTAACCCCTACACTAAATGCTTTAGGACCAGCTAAGACGTGTCTTAGAACTTCCCATTTGCTTAAACAATGTAGAATTGACTTTCTTCTTAACAGAACAATCTCTTATTAAACGAGTTTTCTGAGGCCTGTAAGCTAATTTCTTGAAGATGGGCATATGATACACTCTCTATTAGTTTCCATGTATCATCTACATTCTCTCTCCTACAACTAATTGTAGTCTTAAAAGAAAAGAAAAGACTGCTACCATGCCAAGAAAGCAAACCCCTTTGTTGATTAGGATTTTTATCTAAGAAAAACTTGTGATTTACGAAGCCATTAAGGATGGAGATCCTCTCTCATTTCAGTGCCATTGTGACAATATGGGGCCTCATGGAACACATGGAACACAGAACACTGCGCATTCCCAAGCAATCAAGGGGCCATTGTAACACTCCAGGGCCTCATGGAAGACGGAGGCCCCGCAGAGAGACCTCAAATCAGAGGTTTGGGCAATCCTCAACCAGAGGAAGTTCAACAAGGGCAAGTGCCAGATTCTGTCCCTGTGATGGGGCAACCCCGAACGTCCGGACAGACTGGGAAGGATATTCTGCCTAGCAGCGCTGGAAAATGGCCTCTGGGGTCCTGGTGGATGGCCAGTTGGCCAAGAGTCAGTGGTGCTCTGGCGGGGGCTCCCTGCTCGCTCACAGGAGGGTTTTCAGACACACGAGTCCTTCGCTTGCACACAGACACAGACAGCTCATGGCAGCAGGGGCAGTATCTCCTGGGGTTCCTGCTGCCACGCCAGGAGCCTGGATGCACCTAAGCCCTTGTGGGGTGCCACCTGCTCTGCCACTATCTGAGATGCCCCACCGCCTGAGAGATGGAAACGCGGAGCTCTGTCCAAGAGAAGCACATCCCAGAGCTGCACGCATGGGCTTTGCCAGGATTTAGAACCGTAAATGCAATGTGACACCGAGACACTCTTTGTCCCACATAACTTCAAGGTCTCCCCAGGAGGTTGATGGCAATTGTTCTTGCTCAGGGTCATCTCCCCACACCAACAGCAGGTGTGTGCTCAAGACTTGTCTGGGCAATGCAAACAGATACACCCTGTCTAGTTCTTCCGGTCTCTCCAAGGAAGGCAAAAGAATCTCTGTGTGCCGGGTGAGAAGCCAGTGCTGGAAGTTGTGGTTCTATTGTGAGTGCCAAGAGGGGATGGCAGGTCTGTGATGAATGCCCTGAGGAGATGACCTGGGTTTTCCAGTGCACATGGCAATAGATCACACCCTGCTTTGGTGGTCATTTATGTCCTACGGAGGTGACAGAGATGGGAAAGAGAATGAAATTTTTGAATTGCCTCTGAGTGCCCCTCAACCTGCCGCAAATGTGCAGATTGCAGTACATCCAGTTCAGGTGTGAGAGGCTGTTCCCTGGTCCTCGGAGCAAGAAGAGCTGGACGAGGGACGCAGTAGAACTCGCTTCCTGAGACTGCATCTCCATGAATCCCAAAACAAGTGCGAGGGATGCCACGTCCGAATTTTCTCAGGGGAAGGTGTTTCTCCCACGCACTGCCTCCCCGTGGCACTGGTGCCACAGCCCCCGACGAAACCACAAGCGGTCTTTGTCCCTAGCAAAAGTGCTCCCTGGGAAATGTTCCCTGGGAAACTACAGAAAGCAGGGACTTAAGGGACATCATTGGGATGTGCGGGACCTCATGGAATTAAACAAACCGTGGGATATCTTTGGAACTTCATGGAATCAAAGGGATAAAACAAAAGAATTAAACCCCATGACCGGAAACCATTGGATGGAACATTTCTTTAATATGCCAGCTGGGGATTCGTGGGGGTACTCTGCCATGCATGAATCAAAGAATCAGTATAAATTTCGGAGTATAAATACTTTCAAGTGATACTTGAAAGACCCTCCCCTTCACAAGCGGTCCAAAATTCTCTTCTGATTTTAGGGTCAAATAGCCTCTTGGATTTTATTCGTGGAGCAAGACTGCCATCTAGCGTCCATTTCTTCTGGGAGGGGCAGTCATTTTCACAGAGTGGTCTTCTCCCTTAGGCGGCCTCGTAGCATCTCTGATTGATCTCTCCGACCCCTAACCCCTACACTAAATGCTTTAGGACCAGCTAAGACGTGTCTTAGAACTTCCCATTTGCTTAAACAATGTAGAATTGACTTTCTTCTTAACAGAACAATCTCTTATTAAACAAGTTTTCTGAGGCCTGTAAGCTAATTTCTTGAAGATGGGCATATGATACACTCTCTATTAGTTTCCATGTATCATCTACATTCTCTCTCCTACAACTAATTGTAGTCTTAAAAGAAAAGAAAAGACTGCTACCATGCCAAGAAAGCAAACCCCTTTGTTGATTAGGATTTTTATCTAAGAAAAACTTGTGATTTACGAAGCCATTAAGGATGGAGATCCTCTCTCATTTCAGTGCCATTGTGACAATATGGGGCCTCATGGAACACATGGAACACAGAACACTGCGCATTCCCAAGCAATCAAGGGGCCATTGTAACACTCCAGGGCCTCATGGAAGACGGAGGCCCCGCAGAGAGACCTCAAATCAGAGGTTTGGGCAATCCTCAACCAGAGGAAGTTCAACAAGGGCAAGTGCCAGATTCTGTCCCTGTGATGGGGCAACCCCGAACGTCCGGACAGACTGGGAAGGATATTCTGCCTAGCAGCGCTGGAAAATGGCCTCTGGGGTCCTGGTGGATGGCCAGTTGGCCAAGAGTCAGTGGTGCTCTGGCGGGGGCTCCCTGCTCGCTCACAGGAGGGTTTTCAGACACACGAGTCCTTCGCTTGCACACAGACACAGACAGCTCATGGCAGCAGGGGCAGTATCTCCTGGGGTTCCTGCTGCCACGCCAGGAGCCTGGATGCACCTAAGCCCTTGTGGGGTGCCACCTGCTCTGCCACTATCTGAGATGCCCCACCGCCTGAGAGATGGAAACGCGGAGCTCTGTCCAAGAGAAGCACATCCCAGAGCTGCACGCATGGGCTTTGCCAGGATTTAGAACCGTAAATGCAATGTGACACCGAGACACTCTTTGTCCCACATAACTTCAAGGTCTCCCCAGGAGGTTGATGGCAATTGTTCTTGCTCAGGGTCATCTCCCCACACCAACAGCAGGTGTGTGCTCAAGACTTGTCTGGGCAATGCAAACAGATACACCCTGTCTAGTTCTTCCGGTCTCTCCAAGGAAGGCAAAAGAATCTCTGTGTGCCGGGTGAGAAGCCAGTGCTGGAAGTTGTGGTTCTATTGTGAGTGCCAAGAGGGGATGGCAGGTCTGTGATGAATGCCCTGAGGAGATGACCTGGGTTTTCCAGTGCACATGGCAATAGATCACACCCTGCTTTGGTGGTCATTTATGTCCTACGGAGGTGACAGAGATGGGAAAGAGAATGAAATTTTTGAATGTGCCTCTGAGTGCCCCTCAACCTGCCGCAAATGTGCAGATTGCGGTACATCCAGTTCAGGTGTGAGAGGCTGTTCCCTGGTCCTCGGAGCAAGAAGAGCTGGACGAGGGACGCAGTAGAACTCGCTTCCTGAGACTGCATCTCCATGAATCCCAAAACAAGTGCGAGGGATGCCACGTCCGAGTTTTCTCAGGGGAAGGTGTTTCTCCCACGCACTGCCTCCCCGTGGCACTGGTG
This sequence comes from Manacus candei, assembly GCF_025592945.1. NCBI lineage: Eukaryota > Metazoa > Chordata > Aves > Passeriformes > Pipridae > Manacus > Manacus candei. Next base: position 59,300 of record NW_026138263.1, read on the forward strand.
CCACAGCCCCCGACGAAACCACAAGCGGTCTTTGTCCCTAGCAAAAGTGCTCCCTGGGAAATGTTCCCTGGGAAACTACAGAAAGCAGGGACTTAAGGGACATCATTGGGATGTGCGGGACCTCATGGAATTAAACAAACCGTGGGATATCTTTGGAACTTCATGGAATCAAAGGGATAAAACAAAAGAATTAAACCCCATGACCGGAAACCATTGGATGGAACATTTCTTTAATATGCCAGCTGGGGATTCGTGGGGGTACTCTGCCATGCATGAATCAAAGAATCAGTATAAATTTCGGAGTATAAATACTTTCAAGTGATACTTGAAAGACCCTCCCCTTCACAAGCGGTCCAAAATTCTCTTCTGATTTTAGGGTCAAATAGCCTCTTGGATTTTATTCGTGGAGCAAGACTGCCATCTAGCGTCCATTTCTTCTGGGAGGGGCAGTCATTTTCACAGAGTGGTCTTCTCCCTTAGGCGGCCTCGTAGCATCTCTGATTGATCTCTCCGACCCCTAACCCCTACACTAAATGCTTTAGGACCAGCTAAGACGTGTCTTAGAACTTCCCATTTGCTTAAACAATGTAGAATTGACTTTCTTCTTAACAGAACAATCTCTTATTAAACGAGTTTTCTGAGGCCTGTAAGCTAATTTCTTGAAGATGGGCATATGATACACTCTCTATTAGTTTCCATGTATCATCTACATTCTCTCTCCTACAACTAATTGTAGTCTTAAAAGAAAAGAAAAGACTGCTACCATGCCAAGAAAGCAAACCCCTTTGTTGATTAGGATTTTTATCTAAGAAAAACTTGTGATTTACGAAGCCATTAAGGATGGAGATCCTCTCTCATTTCAGTGCCATTGTGACAATATGGGGCCTCATGGAACACATGGAACACAGAACACTGCGCATTCCCAAGCAATCAAGGGGCCATTGTAACACTCCAGGGCCTCATGGAAGACGGAGGCCCCGCAGAGAGACCTCAAATCAGAGGTTTGGGCAATCCTCAACCAGAGGAAGTTCAACAAGGGCAAGTGCCAGATTCTGTCCCTGTGATGGGGCAACCCCGAACGTCCGGACAGACTGGGAAGGATATTCTGCCTAGCAGCGCTGGAAAATGGCCTCTGGGGTCCTGGTGGATGGCCAGTTGGCCAAGAGTCAGTGGTGCTCTGGCGGGGGCTCCCTGCTCGCTCACAGGAGGGTTTTCAGACACACGAGTCCTTCGCTTGCACACAGACACAGACAGCTCATGGCAGCAGGGGCAGTATCTCCTGGGGTTCCTGCTGCCACGCCAGGAGCCTGGATGCACCTAAGCCCTTGTGGGGTGCCACCTGCTCTGCCACTATCTGAGATGCCCCACCGCCTGAGAGATGGAAACGCGGAGCTCTGTCCAAGAGAAGCACATCCCAGAGCTGCACGCATGGGCTTTGCCAGGATTTAGAACCGTAAATGCAATGTGACACCGAGACACTCTTTGTCCCACATAACTTCAAGGTCTCCCCAGGAGGTTGATGGCAATTGTTCTTGCTCAGGGTCATCTCCCCACACCAACAGCAGGTGTGTGCTCAAGACTTGTCTGGGCAATGCAAACAGATACACCCTGTCTAGTTCTTCCGGTCTCTCCAAGGAAGGCAAAAGAATCTCTGTGTGCCGGGTGAGAAGCCAGTGCTGGAAGTTGTGGTTCTATTGTGAGTGCCAAGAGGGGATGGCAGGTCTGTGATGAATGCCCTGAGGAGATGACCTGGGTTTTCCAGTGCACATGGCAATAGATCACACCCTGCTTTGGTGGTCATTTATGTCCTACGGAGGTGACAGAGATGGGAAAGAGAATGAAATTTTTGAATTGCCTCTGAGTGCCCCTCAACCTGCCGCAAATGTGCAGATTGCAGTACATCCAGTTCAGGTGTGAGAGGCTGTTCCCTGGTCCTCGGAGCAAGAAGAGCTGGACGAGGGACGCAGTAGAACTCGCTTCCTGAGACTGCATCTCCATGAATCCCAAAACAAGTGCGAGGGATGCCACGTCCGAATTTTCTCAGGGGAAGGTGTTTCTCCCACGCACTGCCTCCCCGTGGCACTGGTGCCACAGCCCCCGACGAAACCACAAGCGGTCTTTGTCCCTAGCAAAAGTGCTCCCTGGGAAATGTTCCCTGGGAAACTACAGAAAGCAGGGACTTAAGGGACATCATTGGGATGTGCGGGACCTCATGGAATTAAACAAACCGTGGGATATCTTTGGAACTTCATGGAATCAAAGGGATAAAACAAAAGAATTAAACCCCATGACCGGAAACCATTGGATGGAACATTTCTTTAATATGCCAGCTGGGGATTCGTGGGGGTACTCTGCCATGCATGAATCAAAGAATCAGTATAAATTTCGGAGTATAAATACTTTCAAGTGATACTTGAAAGACCCTCCCCTTCACAAGCGGTCCAAAATTCTCTTCTGATTTTAGGGTCAAATAGCCTCTTGGATTTTATTCGTGGAGCAAGACTGCCATCTAGCGTCCATTTCTTCTGGGAGGGGCAGTCATTTTCACAGAGTGGTCTTCTCCCTTAGGCGGCCTCGTAGCATCTCTGATTGATCTCTCCGACCCCTAACCCCTACACTAAATGCTTTAGGACCAGCTAAGACGTGTCTTAGAACTTCCCATTTGCTTAAACAATGTAGAATTGACTTTCTTCTTAACAGAACAATCTCTTATTAAACGAGTTTTCTGAGGCCTGTAAGCTAATTCCTTGAAGATGGGCATATGATACACTCTCTATTAGTTTCCATGTATCATCTACATTCTCTCTCCTACAACTAATTGTAGTCTTAAAAGAAAAGAAAAGACTGCTACCATGCCAAGAAAGCAAACCCCTTTGTTGATTAGGATTTTTATCTAAGAAAAACTTGTGATTTACGAAGCCATTAAGGATGGAGATCCTCTCTCATTTCAGTGCCATTGTGACAATATGGGGCCTCATGGAACACATGGAACACAGAACACTGCGCATTCCCAAGCAATCAAGGGGCCATTGTAACACTCCAGGGCCTCATGGAAGACGGAGGCCCCGCAGAGAGACCTCAAATCAGAGGTTTGGGCAATCCTCAACCAGAGGAAGTTCAACAAGGGCAAGTGCCAGATTCTGTCCCTGTGATGGGGCAACCCCGAACGCCCGGACAGACTGGGAAGGATATTCTGCCTAGCAGCGCTGGAAAATGGCCTCTGGGGTCCTGGTGGATGGCCAGTTGGCCAAGAGTCAGTGGTGCTCTGGCGGGGGCTCCCTGCTCGCTCACAGGAGGGTTTTCAGACACACGAGTCCTTCGCTTGCACACAGACACAGACAGCTCATGGCAGCAGGGGCAGTATCTCCTGGGGTTCCTGCTGCCACGCCAGGAGCCTGGATGCACCTAAGCCCTTGTGGGGTGCCACCTGCTCTGCCACTATCTGAGATGCCCCACCGCCTGAGAGATGGAAACGCGGAGCTCTGTCCAAGAGAAGCACATCCCAGAGCTGCACGCATGGGCTTTGCCAGGATTTAGAACCATAAATGCAATGTGACACCGAGACACTCTTTGTCCCACATAACTTCAAGGTCTCCCCAGGAGGTTGATGGCAATTGTTCTTGCTCAGGGTCATCTCCCCACACCAACAGCAGGTGTGTGCTCAAGACTTGTCTGGGCAATGCAAACAGATACACCCTGTCTAGTTCTTCCGGTCTCTCCAAGGAAGGCAAAAGAATCTCTGTGTGCCGGGTGAGAAGCCAGTGCTGGAAGTTGTGGTTCTATTGTGAGTGCCAAGAGGGGATGGCAGGTCTGTGATGAATGCCCTGAGGAGATGACCTGGGTTTTCCAGTGCACATGGCAATAGATCACACCCTGCTTTGGTGGTCATTTATGTCCTACGGAGGTGACAGAGATGGGAAAGAGAATGAAATTTTTGAATTGCCTCTGAGTGCCCCTCAACCTGCCGCAAATGTGCAGATTGCAGTACATCCAGTTCAGGTGTGAGAGGCTGTTCCCTGGTCCTCGGAGCAAGAAGAGCTGGACGAGGGACGCAGTAGAACTCGCTTCCTGAGACTGCATCTCCATGAATCCCAAAACAAGTGCGAGGGATGCCACGTCCGAATTTTCTCAGGGGAAGGTGTTTCTCCCACGCACTGCCTCCCCGTGGCACTGGTGCCACAGCCCCCGACGAAACCACAAGCGGTCTTTGTCCCTAGCAAAAGTGCTCCCTGGGAAATGTTCCCTGGGAAACTACAGAAAGCAGGGACTTAAGGGACATCATTGGGATGTGCGGGACCTCATGGAATTAAACAAACCGTGGGATATCTTTGGAACTTCATGGAATCAAAGGGATAAAACAAAAGAATTAAACTCCATGACCGGAAACCATTGGATGGAACATTTCTTTAATATGCCAGCTGGGGATTCGTGGGGGTACTCTGCCATGCATGAATCAAAGAATCAGTATAAATTTCGGAGTATAAATACTTTCAAGTGATACTTGAAAGACCCTCCCCTTCACAAGCGGTCCAAAATTCTCTTCTGATTTTAGGGTCAAATAGCCTCTTGGATTTTATTCGTGGAGCAAGACTGCCATCTAGCGTCCATTTCTTCTGGGAGGGGCAGTCATTTTCACAGAGTGGTCTTCTCCCTTAGGCGGCCTCGTAGCATCTCTGATTGATCTCTCCGACCCCTAACCCCTACACTAAATGCTTTAGGACCAGCTAAGACGTGTCTTAGAACTTCCCATTTGCTTAAACAATGTAGAATTGACTTTCTTCTTAACAGAACAATCTCTTATTAAACGAGTTTTCTGAGGCCTGTAAGCTAATTTCTTGAAGATGGGCATATGATACACTCTCTATTAGTTTCCATGTATCATCTACATTCTCTCTCCTACAACTAATTGTAGTCTTAAAAGAAAAGAAAAGACTGCTACCATGCCAAGAAAGCAAACCCCTTTGTTGATTAGGATTTTTATCTAAGAAAAACTTGTGATTTACGAAGCCATTAAGGATGGAGATCCTCTCTCATTTCAGTGCCATTGTGACAATATGGGGCCTCATGGAACACATGGAACACAGAACACTGCGCATTCCCAAGCAATCAAGGGGCCATTGTAACACTCCAGGGCCTCATGGAAGACGGAGGCCCCGCAGAGAGACCTCAAATCAGAGGTTTGGGCAATCCTCAACCAGAGGAAGTTCAACAAGGGCAAGTGCCAGATTCTGTCCCTGTGATGGGGCAACCCCGAACGTCCGGACAGACTGGGAAGGATATTCTGCCTAGCAGCGCTGGAAAATGGCCTCTGGGGTCCTGGTGGATGGCCAGTTGGCCAAGAGTCAGTGGTGCTCTGGCGGGGGCTCCCTGCTCGCTCACAGGAGGGTTTTCAGACACACGAGTCCTTCGCTTGCACACAGACACAGACAGCTCATGGCAGCAGGGGCAGTATCTCCTGGGGTTCCTGCTGCCACGCCAGGAGCCTGGATGCACCTAAGCCCTTGTGGGGTGCCACCTGCTCTGCCACTATCTGAGATGCCCCACCGCCTGAGAGATGGAAACGCGGAGCTCTGTCCAAGAGAAGCACATCCCAGAGCTGCACGCATGGGCTTTGCCAGGATTTAGAACCGTAAATGCAATGTGACACCGAGACACTCTTTGTCCCACATAACTTCAAGGTCTCCCCAGGAGGTTGATGGCAATTGTTCTTGCTCAGGGTCATCTCCCCACACCAACAGCAGGTGTGTGCTCAAGACTTGTCTGGGCAATGCAAACAGATACACCCTGTCTAGTTCTTCCGGTCTCTCCAAGGAAGGCAAAAGAATCTCTGTGTGCCGGGTGAGAAGCCAGTGCTGGAAGTTGTGGTTCTATTGTGAGTGCCAAGAGGGGATGGCAGGTCTGTGATGAATGCCCTGAGGAGATGACCTGGGTTTTCCAGTGCACATGGCAATAGATCACACCCTGCTTTGGTGGTCATTTATGTCCTACGGAGGTGACAGAGATGGGAAAGAGAATGAAATTTTTGAATGTGCCTCTGAGTGCCCCTCAACCTGCCGCAAATGTGCAGATTGCGGTACATCCAGTTCAGGTGTGAGAGGCTGTTCCCTGGTCCTCGGAGCAAGAAGAGCTGGACGAGGGACGCAGTAGAACTCGCTTCCTGAGACTGCATCTCCATGAATCCCAAAACAAGTGCGAGGGATGCCACGTCCGAGTTTTCTCAGGGGAAGGTGTTTCTCCCACGCACTGCCTCCCCGTGGCACTGGTGCCACAGCCCCCGACGAAACCACAAGCGGTCTTTGTCCCTAGCAAAAGTGCTCCCTGGGAAATGTTCCCTGGGAAACTACAGAAAGCAGGGACTTAAGGGACATCATTGGGATGTGCGGGACCTCATGGAATTAAACAAACCGTGGGATATCTTTGGAACTTCATGGAATCAAAGGGATAAAACAAAAGAATTAAACCCCATGACCGGAAACCATTGGATGGAACATTTCTTTAATATGCCAGCTGGGGATTCGTGGGGGTACTCTGCCATGCATGAATCAAAGAATCAGTATAAATTTCGGAGTATAAATACTTTCAAGTGATACTTGAAAGACCCTCCCCTTCACAAGCGGTCCAAAATTCTCTTCTGATTTTAGGGTCAAATAGCCTCTTGGATTTTATTCGTGGAGCAAGACTGCCATCTAGCGTCCATTTCTTCTGGGAGGGGCAGTCATTTTCACAGAGTGGTCTTCTCCCTTAGGCGGCCTCGTAGCATCTCTGATTGATCTCTCCGACCCCTAACCCCTACACTAAATGCTTTAGGACCAGCTAAGACGTGTCTTAGAACTTCCCATTTGCTTAAACAATGTAGAATTGACTTTCTTCTTAACAGAACAATCTCTTATTAAACGAGTTTTCTGAGGCCTGTAAGCTAATTTCTTGAAGATGGGCATATGATACACTCTCTATTAGTTTCCATGTATCATCTACATTCTCTCTCCTACAACTAATTGTAGTCTTAAAAGAAAAGAAAAGACTGCTACCATGCCAAGAAAGCAAACCCCTTTGTTGATTAGGATTTTTATCTAAGAAAAACTTGTGATTTACGAAGCCATTAAGGATGGAGATCCTCTCTCATTTCAGTGCCATTGTGACAATATGGGGCCTCATGGAACACATGGAACACAGAACACTGCGCATTCCCAAGCAATCAAGGGGCCATTGTAACACTCCAGGGCCTCATGGAAGACGGAGGCCCCGCAGAGAGACCTCAAATCAGAGGTTTGGGCAATCCTCAACCAGAGGAAGTTCAACAAGGGCAAGTGCCAGATTCTGTCCCTGTGATGGGGCAACCCCGAACGTCCGGACAGACTGGGAAGGATATTCTGCCTAGCAGCGCTGGAAAATGGCCTCTGGGGTCCTGGTGGATGGCCAGTTGGCCAAGAGTCAGTGGTGCTCTGGCGGGGGCTCCCTGCTCGCTCACAGGAGGGTTTTCAGACACACGAGTCCTTCGCTTGCACACAGACACAGACAGCTCATGGCAGCAGGGGCAGTATCTCCTGGGGTTCCTGCTGCCACGCCAGGAGCCTGGATGCACCTAAGCCCTTGTGGGGTGCCACCTGCTCTGCCACTATCTGAGATGCCCCACCGCCTGAGAGATGGAAACGCGGAGCTCTGTCCAAGAGAAGCACATCCCAGAGCTGCACGCATGGGCTTTGCCAGGATTTAGAACCGTAAATGCAATGTGACACCGAGACACTCTTTGTCCCACATAACTTCAAGGTCTCCCCAGGAGGTTGATGGCAATTGTTCTTGCTCAGGGTCATCTCCCCACACCAACAGCAGGTGTGTGCTCAAGACTTGTCTGGGCAATGCAAACAGATACACCCTGTCTAGTTCTTCCGGTCTCTCCAAGGAAGGCAAAAGAATCTCTGTGTGCCGGGTGAGAAGCCAGTGCTGGAAGTTGTGGTTCTATTGTGAGTGCCAAGAGGGGATGGCAGGTCTGTGATGAATGCCCTGAGGAGATGACCTGGGTTTTCCAGTGCACATGGCAATAGATCACACCCTGCTTTGGTGGTCATTTATGTCCTACGGAGGTGACAGAGATGGGAAAGAGAATGAAATTTTTGAATGTGCCTCTGAGTGCCCCTCAACCTGCCGCAAATGTGCAGATTGCAGTACATCCAGTTCAGGTGTGAGAGGCTGTTCCCTGGTCCTCGGAGCAAGAAGAGCTGGACGAGGGACGCAGTAGAACTCGCTTCCTGAGACTGCATCTCCATGAATCCCAAAACAAGTGCGAGGGATGCCACGTCCGAGTTTTCTCAGGGGAAGGTGTTTCTCCCACGCACTGCCTCCCCGTGGCACTGGTGCCACAGCCCCCGACGAAACCACAAGCGGTCTTTGTCCCTAGCAAAAGTGCTCCCTGGGAAATGTTCCCTGGGAAACTACAGAAAGCAGGGACTTAAGGGACATCATTGGGATGTGCGGGACCTCATGGAATTAAACAAACCGTGGGATATCTTTGGAACTTCATGGAATCAAAGGGATAAAACAAAAGAATTAAACCCCATGACCGGAAACCATTGGATGGAACATTTCTTTAATATGCCAGCTGGGGATTCGTGGGGGTACTCTGCCATGCATGAATCAAAGAATCAGTATAAATTTCGGAGTATAAATACTTTCAAGTGATACTTGAAAGACCCTCCCCTTCACAAGCGGTCCAAAATTCTCTTCTGATTTTAGGGTCAAATAGCCTCTTGGATTTTATTCGTGGAGCAAGACTGCCATCTAGCGTCCATTTCTTCTGGGAGGGGCAGTCATTTTCACAGAGTGGTCTTCTCCCTTAGGCGGCCTCGTAGCATCTCTGATTGATCTCTCCGACCCCTAACCCCTACACTAAATGCTTTAGGACCAGCTAAGACGTGTCTTAGAACTTCCCATTTGCTTAAACAATGTAGAATTGACTTTCTTCTTAACAGAACAATCTCTTATTAAACGAGTTTTCTGAGGCCTGTAAGCTAATTTCTTGAAGATGGGCATATGATACACTCTCTATTAGTTTCCATGTATCATCTACATTCTCTCTCCTACAACTAATTGTAGTCTTAAAAGAAAAGAAAAGACTGCTACCATGCCAAGAAAGCAAACCCCTTTGTTGATTAGGATTTTTATCTAAGAAAAACTTGTGATTTACGAAGCCATTAAGGATGGAGATCCTCTCTCATTTCAGTGCCATTGTGACAATATGGGGCCTCATGGAACACATGGAACACAGAACACTGCGCATTCCCAAGCAATCAAGGGGCCATTGTAACACTCCAGGGCCTCATGGAAGACGGAGGCCCCGCAGAGAGACCTCAAATCAGAGGTTTGGGCAATCCTCAACCAGAGGAAGTTCAACAAGGGCAAGTGCCAGATTCTGTCCCTGTGATGGGGCAACCCCGAACGTCCGGACAGACTGGGAAGGATATTCTGCCTAGCAGCGCTGGAAAATGGCCTCTGGGGTCCTGGTGGATGGCCAGTTGGCCAAGAGTCAGTGGTGCTCTGGCGGGGGCTCCCTGCTCGCTCACAGGAGGGTTTTCAGACACACGAGTCCTTCGCTTGCACACAGACACAGACAGCTCATGGCAGCAGGGGCAGTATCTCCTGGGGTTCCTGCTGCCACGCCAGGAGCCTGGATGCACCTAAGCCCTTGTGGGGTGCCACCTGCTCTGCCACTATCTGAGATGCCCCACCGCCTGAGAGATGGAAACGCGGAGCTCTGTCCAAGAGAAGCACATCCCAGAGCTGCACGCATGGGCTTTGCCAGGATTTAGAACCGTAAATGCAATGTGACACCGAGACACTCTTTGTCCCACATAACTTCAAGGTCTCCCCAGGAGGTTGATGGCAATTGTTCTTGCTCAGGGTCATCTCCCCACACCAACAGCAGGTGTGTGCTCAAGACTTGTCTGGGCAATGCAAACAGATACACCCTGTCTAGTTCTTCCGGTCTCTCCAAGGAAGGCAAAAGAATCTCTGTGTGCCGGGTGAGAAGCCAGTGCTGGAAGTTGTGGTTCTATTGTGAGTGCCAAGAGGGGATGGCAGGTCTGTGATGAATGCCCTGAGGAGATGACCTGGGTTTTCCAGTGCACATGGCAATAGATCACACCCTGCTTTGGTGGTCATTTATGTCCTACGGAGGTGACAGAGATGGGAAAGAGAATGAAATTTTTGAATGTGCCTCTGAGTGCCCCTCAACCTGCCGCAAATGTGCAGATTGCAGTACATCCAGTTCAGGTGTGAGAGGCTGTTCCCTGGTCCTCGGAGCAAGAAGAGCTGGACGAGGGACGCAGTAGAACTCGCTTCCTGAGACTGCATCTCCATGAATCCCAAAACAAGTGCGAGGGATGCCACGTCCGAGTTTTCTCAGGGGAAGGTGTTTCTCCCACGCACTGCCTCCCCGTGGCACTGGTGCCACAGCCCCCGACGAAACCACAAGCGGTCTTTGTCCCTAGCAAAAGTGCTCCCTGGGAAATGTTCCCTGGGAAACTACAGAAAGCAGGGACTTAAGGGACATCATTGGGATGTGCGGGACCTCATGGAATTAAACAAACCGTGGGATATCTTTGGAACTTCATGGAATCAAAGGGATAAAACAAAAGAATTAAACCCCATGACCGGAAACCATTGGATGGAACATTTCTTTAATATGCCAGCTGGGGATTCGTGGGGGTACTCTGCCATGCATGAATCAAAGAATCAGTATAAATTTCGGAGTATAAATACTTTCAAGTGATACTTGAAAGACCCTCCCCTTCACAAGCGGTCCAAAATTCTCTTCTGATTTTAGGGTCAAATAGCCTCTTGGATTTTATTCGTGGAGCAAGACTGCCATCTAGCGTCCATTTCTTCTGGGAGGGGCAGTCATTTTCACAGAGTGGTCTTCTCCCTTAGGCGGCCTCGTAGCATCTCTGATTGATCTCTCCGACCCCTAACCCCTACACTAAATGCTTTAGGACCAGCTAAGACGTGTCTTAGAACTTCCCATTTGCTTAAACAATGTAGAATTGACTTTCTTCTTAACAGAACAATCTCTTATTAAACGAGTTTTCTGAGGCCTGTAAGCTAATTTCTTGAAGATGGGCATATGATACACTCTCTATTAGTTTCCATGTATCATCTACATTCTCTCTCCTACAACTAATTGTAGTCTTAAAAGAAAAGAAAAGACTGCTACCATGCCAAGAAAGCAAACCCCTTTGTTGATTAGGATTTTTATCTAAGAAAAACTTGTGATTTACGAAGCCATTAAGGATGGAGATCCTCTCTCATTTCAGTGCCATTGTGACAATATGGGGCCTCATGGAACACATGGAACACAGAACACTGCGCATTCCCAAGCAATCAAGGGGCCATTGTAACACTCCAGGGCCTCATGGAAGACGGAGGCCCCGCAGAGAGACCTCAAATCAGAGGTTTGGGCAATCCTCAACCAGAGGAAGTTCAACAAGGGCAAGTGCCAGATTCTGTCCCTGTGATGGGGCAACCCCGAACGTCCGGACAGACTGGGAAGGATATTCTGCCTAGCAGCGCTGGAAAATGGCCTCTGGGGTCCTGGTGGATGGCCAGTTGGCCAAGAGTCAGTGGTGCTCTGGCGGGGGCTCCCTGCTCGCTCACAGGAGGGTTTTCAGACACACGAGTCCTTCGCTTGCACACAGACACAGACAGTTCATGGCAGCAGGGGCAGTATCTCCTGGGGTTCCTGCTGCCACGCCAGGAGCCTGGATGCACCTAAGCCCTTGTGGGGTGCCACCTGCTCTGCCACTATCTGAGATGCCCCACCGCCTGAGAGATGGAAACGCGGAGCTCTGTCCAAGAGAAGCACATCCCAGAGCTGCACGCATGGGCTTTGCCAGGATTTAGAACCGTAAATGCAATGTGACACCGAGACACTCTTTGTCCCACATAACTTCAAGGTCTCCCCAGGAGGTTGATGGCAATTGTTCTTGCTCAGGGTCATCTCCCCACACCAACAGCAGGTGTGTGCTCAAGACTTGTCTGGGCAATGCAAACAGATACACCCTGTCTAGTTCTTCCGGTCTCTCCAAGGAAGGCAAAAGAATCTCTGTGTGCCGGGTGAGAAGCCAGTGCTGGAAGTTGTGGTTCTATTGTGAGTGCCAAGAGGGGATGGCAGGTCTGTGATGAATGCCCTGAGGAGATGACCTGGGTTTTCCAGTGCACATGGCAATAGATCACACCCTGCTTTGGTGGTCATTTATGTCCTACGGAGGTGACAGAGATGGGAAAGAGAATGAAATTTTTGAATGTGCCTCTGAGTGCCCCTCAACCTGCCGCAAATGTGCAGATTGCAGTACATCCAGTTCAGGTGTGAGAGGCTGTTCCCTGGTCCTCGGAGCAAGAAGAGCTGGACGAGGGACGCAGTAGAACTCGCTTCCTGAGACTGCATCTCCATGAATCCCAAAACAAGTGCGAGGGATGCCACGTCCGAGTTTTCTCAGGGGAAGGTGTTTCTCCCACGCACTGCCTCCCCGTGGCACTGGTGCCACAGCCCCCGACGAAACCACAAGCGGTCTTTGTCCCTAGCAAAAGTGCTCCCTGGGAAATGTTCCCTGGGAAACTACAGAAAGCAGGGACTTAAGGGACATCATTGGGATGTGCGGGACCTCATGGAATTAAACAAACCGTGGGATATCTTTGGAACTTCATGGAATCAAAGGGATAAAACAAAAGAATTAAACCCCATGACCGGAAACCATTGGATGGAACATTTCTTTAATATGCCAGCTGGGGATTCGTGGGGGTACTCTGCCATGCATGAATCAAAGAATCAGTATAAATTTCGGAGTATAAATACTTTCAAGTGATACTTGAAAGACCCTCCCCTTCACAAGCGGTCCAAAATTCTCTTCTGATTTTAGGGTCAAATAGCCTCTTGGATTTTATTCGTGGAGCAAGACTGCCATCTAGCGTCCATTTCTTCTGGGAGGGGCAGTCATTTTCACAGAGTGGTCTTCTCCCTTAGGCGGCCTCGTAGCATCTCTGATTGATCTCTCCGACCCCTAACCCCTACACTAAATGCTTTAGGACCAGCTAAGACGTGTCTTAGAACTTCCCATTTGCTTAAACAATGTAGAATTGACTTTCTTCTTAACAGAACAATCTCTTATTAAACGAGTTTTCTGAGGCCTGTAAGCTAATTTCTTGAAGATGGGCATATGATACACTCTCTATTAGTTTCCATGTATCATCTACATTCTCTCTCCTACAACTAATTGTAGTCTTAAAAGAAAAGAAAAGACTGCTACCATGCCAAGAAAGCAAACCCCTTTGTTGATTAGGATTTTTATCTAAGAAAAACTTGTGATTTACGAAGCCATTAAGGATGGAGATCCTCTCTCATTTCAGTGCCATTGTGACAATATGGGGCCTCATGGAACACATGGAACACAGAACACTGCGCATTCCCAAGCAATCAAGGGGCCATTGTAACACTCCAGGGCCTCATGGAAGACAGAGGCCCCGCAGAGAGACCTCAAATCAGAGGTTTGGGCAATCCTCAACCAGAGGAAGTTCAACAAGGGCAAGTGCCAGATTCTGTCCCTGTGATGGGGCAACCCCGAACGTCCGGACAGACTGGGAAGGATATTCTGCCTAGCAGCGCTGGAAAATGGCCTCTGGGGTCCTGGTGGATGGCCAGTTGGCCAAGAGTCAGTGGTGCTCTGGCGGGGGCTCCCTGCTCGCTCACAGGAGGGTTTTCAGACACACGAGTCCTTCGCTTGCACACAGACACAGACAGCTCATGGCAGCAGGGGCAGTATCTCCTGGGGTTCCTGCTGCCACGCCAGGAGCCTGGATGCACCTAAGCCCTTGTGGGGTGCCACCTGCTCTGCCACTATCTGAGATGCCCCACCGCCTGAGAGATGGAAACGCGGAGCTCTGTCCAAGAGAAGCACATCCCAGAGCTGCACGCATGGGCTTTGCCAGGATTTAGAACCGTAAATGCAATGTGACACCGAGACACTCTTTGTCCCACATAACTTCAAGGTCTCCCCAGGAGGTTGATGGCAATTGTTCTTGCTCAGGGTCATCTCCCCACACCAACAGCAGGTGTGTGCTCAAGACTTGTCTGGGCAATGCAAACAGATACACCCTGTCTAGTTCTTCCGGTCTCTCCAAGGAAGGCAAAAGAATCTCTGTGTGCCGGGTGAGAAGCCAGTGCTGGAAGTTGTGGTTCTATTGTGAGTGCCAAGAGGGGATGGCAGGTCTGTGATGAATGCCCTGAGGAGATGACCTGGGTTTTCCAGTGCACATGGCAATAGATCACACCCTGCTTTGGTGGTCATTTATGTCCTACGGAGGTGACAGAGATGGGAAAGAGAATGAAATTTTTGAATGTGCCTCTGAGTGCCCCTCAACCTGCTGCAAATGTGCAGATTGCAGTACATCCAGTTCAGGTGTGAGAGGCTGTTCCCTGGTCCTCGGAGCAAGAAGAGCTGGACGAGGGACGCAATAGAACTCGCTTCCTGAGACTGCATCTCCATGAATCCCAAAACAAGTGCGAGGGATGCCACGTCCGAATTTTCTCAGGGGAAGGTGTTTCTCCCACGCACTGCCTCCCCGTGGCACTGGTGCCACAGCCCCCGACGAAACCACAAGCGGTCTTTGTCCCTAGCAAAAGTGCTCCCTGGGAAATGTTCCCTGGGAAACTACAGAAAGCAGGGACTTAAGGGACATCATTGGGATGTGCGGGACCTCATGGAATTAAACAAACCGTGGGATATCTTTGGAACTTCATGGAATCAAAGGGATAAAACAAAAGAATTAAACCCCATGACCGGAAACCATTGGATGGAACATTTCTTTAATATGCCAGCTGGGGATTCGTGGGGGTACTCTGCCATGCATGAATCAAAGAATCAGTATAAATTTCGGAGTATAAATACTTTCAAGTGATACTTGAAAGACCCTCCCCTTCACAAGCGGTCCAAAATTCTCTTCTGATTTTAGGGTCAAATAGCCTCTTGGATTTTATTCGTGGAGCAAGACTGCCATCTAGCGTCCATTTCTTCTGGGAGGGGCAGTCATTTTCACAGAGTGGTCTTCTCCCTTAGGCGGCCTCGTAGCATCTCTGATTGATCTCTCCGACCCCTAACCCCTACACTAAATGCTTTAGGACCAGCTAAGACGTGTCTTAGAACTTCCCATTTGCTTAAACAATGTAGAATTGACTTTCTTCTTAACAGAACAATCTCTTATTAAACGAGTTTTCTGAGGCCTGTAAGCTAATTTCTTGAAGATGGGCATATGATACACTCTCTATTAGTTTCCATGTATCATCTACATTCTCTCTCCTACAACTAATTGTAGTCTTAAAAGAAAAGAAAAGACTGCTACCATGCCAAGAAAGCAAACCCCTTTGTTGATTAGGATTTTTATCTAAGAAAAACTTGTGATTTACGAAGCCATTAAGGATGGAGATCCTCTCTCATTTCAGTGCCATTGTGACAATATGGGGCCTCATGGAACACATGGAACACAGAACACTGCGCATTCCCAAGCAATCAAGGGGCCATTGTAACACTCCAGGGCCTCATGGAAGACGGAGGCCCCGCAGAGAGACCTCAAATCAGAGGTTTGGGCAATCCTCAACCAGAGGAAGTTCAACAAGGGCAAGTGCCAGATTCTGTCCCTGTGATGGGGCAACCCCGAACGTCCGGACAGACTGGGAAGGATATTCTGCCTAGCAGCGCTGGAAAATGGCCTCTGGGGTCCTGGTGGATGGCCAGTTGACCAAGAGTCAGTGGTGCTCTGGCGGGGGCTCCCTGCTCGCTCACAGGAGGGTTTTCAGACACACGAGTCCTTCGCTTGCACACAGACACAGACAGTTCATGGCAGCAGGGGCAGTATCTCCTGGGGTTCCTGCTGCCACGCCAGGAGCCTGGATGCACCTAAGCCCTTGTGGGGTGCCACCTGCTCTGCCACTATCTGAGATGCCCCACCGCCTGAGAGATGGAAACGCGGAGCTCTGTCCAAGAGAAGCACATCCCAGAGCTGCACGCATGGGCTTTGCCAGGATTTAGAACCGTAAATGCAATGTGACACCGAGACACTCTTTGTCCCACATAACTTCAAGGTCTCCCCAGGAGGTTGATGGCAATTGTTCTTGCTCAGGGTCATCTCCCCACACCAACAGCAGGTGTGTGCTCAAGACTTGTCTGGGCAATGCAAACAGATACACCCTGTCTAGTTCTTCCGGTCTCTCCAAGGAAGGCAAAAGAATCTCTGTGTGCCGGGTGAGAAGCCAGTGCTGGAAGTTGTGGTTCTATTGTGAGTGCCAAGAGGGGATGGCAGGTCTGTGATGAATGCCCTGAGGAGATGACCTGGGTTTTCCAGTGCACATGGCAATAGATCACACCCTGCTTTGGTGGTCATTTATGTCCTACGGAGGTGACAGAGATGGGAAAGAGAATGAAATTTTTGAATGTGCCTCTGAGTGCCCCTCAACCTGCCGCAAATGTGCAGATTGCAGTACATCCAGTTCAGGTGTGAGAGGCTGTTCCCTGGTCCTCGGAGCAAGAAGAGCTGGACGAGGGACGCAGTAGAACTCGCTTCCTGAGACTGCATCTCCATGAATCCCAAAACAAGTGCGAGGGATGCCACGTCCGAGTTTTCTCAGGGGAAGGTGTTTCTCCCACGCACTGCCTCCCCGTGGCACTGGTGCCACAGCCCCCGACGAAACCACAAGCGGTCTTTGTCCCTAGCAAAAGTGCTCCCTGGGAAATGTTCCCTGGGAAACTACAGAAAGCAGGGACTTAAGGGACATCATTGGGATGTGCGGGACCTCATGGAATTAAACAAACCGTGGGATATCTTTGGAACTTCATGGAATCAAAGGGATAAAACAAAAGAATTAAACCCCATGACCGGAAACCATTGGATGGAACATTTCTTTAATATGCCAGCTGGGGATTCGTGGGGGTACTCTGCCATGCATGAATCAAAGAATCAGTATAAATTTCGGAGTATAAATACTTTCAAGTGATACTTGAAAGACCCTCCCCTTCACAAGCGGTCCAAAATTCTCTTCTGATTTTAGGGTCAAATAGCCTCTTGGATTTTATTCGTGGAGCAAGACTGCCATCTAGCGTCCATTTCTTCTGGGAGGGGCAGTCATTTTCACAGAGTGGTCTTCTCCCTTAGGCGGCCTCGTAGCATCTCTGATTGATCTCTCCGACCCCTAACCCCTACACTAAATGCTTTAGGACCAGCTAAGACGTGTCTTAGAACTTCCCATTTGCTTAAACAATGTAGAATTGACTTTCTTCTTAACAGAACAATCTCTTATTAAACGAGTTTTCTGAGGCCTGTAAGCTAATTTCTTGAAGATGGGCATATGATACACTCTCTATTAGTTTCCATGTATCATCTACATTCTCTCTCCTACAACTAATTGTAGTCTTAAAAGAAAAGAAAAGACTGCTACCATGCCAAGAAAGCAAACCCCTTTGTTGATTAGGATTTTTATCTAAGAAAAACTTGTGATTTACGAAGCCATTAAGGATGGAGATCCTCTCTCATTTCAGTGCCATTGTGACAATATGGGGCCTCATGGAACACATGGAACACAGAACACTGCGCATTCCCAAGCAATCAAGGGGCCATTGTAACACTCCAGGGCCTCATGGAAGACGGAGGCCCCGCAGAGAGACCTCAAATCAGAGGTCTGGGCAATCCTCAACCAGAGGAAGTTCAACAAGGGCAAGTGCCAGATTCTGTCCCTGTGATGGGGCAACCCCGAACGTCCGGACAGACTGGGAAGGATATTCTGCCTAGCAGCGCTGGAAAATGGCCTCTGGGGTCCTGGTGGATGGCCAGTTGGCCAAGAGTCAGTGGTGCTCTGGCGGGGGCTCCCTGCTCGCTCACAGGAGGGTTTTCAGACACACGAGTCCTTCGCTTGCACACAGACACAGACAGCTCATGGCAGCAGGGGCAGTATCTCCTGGGGTTCCTGCTGCCACGCCAGGAGCCTGGATGCACCTAAGCCCTTGTGGGGTGCCACCTGCTCTGCCACTATCTGAGATGCCCCACCGCCTGAGAGATGGAAACGCGGAGCTCTGTCCAAGAGAAGCACATCCCAGAGCTGCACGCATGGGCTTTGCCAGGATTTAGAACCGTAAATGCAATGTGACACCGAGACACTCTTTGTCCCACATAACTTCAAGGTCTCCCCAGGAGGTTGATGGCAATTGTTCTTGCTCAGGGTCATCTCCCCACACCAACAGCAGGTGTGTGCTCAAGACTTGTCTGGGCAATGCAAACAGATACACCCTGTCTAGTTCTTCCGGTCTCTCCAAGGAAGGCAAAAGAATCTCTGTGTGCCGGGTGAGAAGCCAGTGCTGGAAGTTGTGGTTCTATTGTGAGTGCCAAGAGGGGATGGCAGGTCTGTGATGAATGCCCTGAGGAGATGACCTGGGTTTTCCAGTGCACATGGCAATAGATCACACCCTGCTTTGGTGGTCATTTATGTCCTACGGAGGTGACAGAGATGGGAAAGAGAATGAAATTTTTGAATGTGCCTCTGAGTGCCCCTCAACCTGCCGCAAATGTGCAGATTGCAGTACATCCAGTTCAGGTGTGAGAGGCTGTTCCCTGGTCCTCGGAGCAAGAAGAGCTGGACGAGGGACGCAATAGAACTCGCTTCCTGAGACTGCATCTCCATGAATCCCAAAACAAGTGCGAGGGATGCCACGTCCGAATTTTCTCAGGGGAAGGTGTTTCTCCCACGCACTGCCTCCCCGTGGCACTGGTGCCACAGCCCCCGACGAAACCACAAGCGGTCTTTGTCCCTAGCAAAAGTGCTCCCTGGGAAATGTTCCCTGGGATACTACAGAAAGCAGGGACTTAAGGGACATCATTGGGATGTGCGGGACCTCATGGAATTAAACAAACCGTGGGATATCTTTGGAACTTCATGGAATCAAAGGGATAAAACAAAAGAATTAAACCCCATGACCGGAAACCATTGGATGGAACATTTCTTTAATATGCCAGCTGGGGATTCGTGGGGGTACTCTGCCATGCATGAATCAAAGAATCAGTATAAATTTCGGAGTATAAATACTTTCAAGTGATACTTGAAAGACCCTCCCCTTCACAAGCGGTCCAAAATTCTCTTCTGATTTTAGGGTCAAATAGCCTCTTGGATTTTATTCGTGGAGCAAGACTGCCATCTAGCGTCCATTTCTTCTGGGAGGGGCAGTCATTTTCACAGAGTGGTCTTCTCCCTTAGGCGGCCTCGTAGCATCTCTGATTGATCTCTCCGACCCCTAACCCCTACACTAAATGCTTTAGGACCAGCTAAGACGTGTCTTAGAACTTCCCATTTGCTTAAACAATGTAGAATTGACTTTCTTCTTAACAGAACAATCTCTTATTAAACGAGTTTTCTGAGGCCTGTAAGCTAATTTCTTGAAGATGGGCATATGATACACTCTCTATTAGTTTCCATGTATCATCTACATTCTCTCTCCTACAACTAATTGTAGTCTTAAAAGAAAAGAAAAGACTGCTACCATGCCAAGAAAGCAAACCCCTTTGTTGATTAGGATTTTTATCTAAGAAAAACTTGTGATTTACGAAGCCATTAAGGATGGAGATCCTCTCTCATTTCAGTGCCATTGTGACAATATGGGGCCTCATGGAACACATGGAACACAGAACACTGCGCATTCCCAAGCAATCAAGGGGCCATTGTAACACTCCAGGGCCTCATGGAAGACGGAGGCCCCGCAGAGAGACCTCAAATCAGAGGTCTGGGCAATCCTCAACCAGAGGAAGTTCAACAAGGGCAAGTGCCAGATTCTGTCCCTGTGATGGGGCAACCCCGAACGTCCGGACAGACTGGGAAGGATATTCTGCCTAGCAGCGCTGGAAAATGGCCTCTGGGGTCCTGGTGGATGGCCAGTTGGCCAAGAGTCAGTGGTGCTCTGGCGGGGGCTCCCTGCTCGCTCACAGGAGGGTTTTCAGACACACGAGTCCTTCGCTTGCACACAGACACAGACAGCTCATGGCAGCAGGGGCAGTATCTCCTGGGGTTCCTGCTGCCACGCCAGGAGCCTGGATGCACCTAAGCCCTTGTGGGGTGCCACCTGCTCTGCCACTATCTGAGATGCCCCACCGCCTGAGAGATGGAAACGCGGAGCTCTGTCCAAGAGAAGCACATCCCAGAGCTGCACGCATGGGCTTTGCCAGGATTTAGAACCGTAAATGCAATGTGACACCGAGACACTCTTTGTCCCACATAACTTCAAGGTCTCCCCAGGAGGTTGATGGCAATTGTTCTTGCTCAGGGTCATCTCCCCACACCAACAGCAGGTGTGTGCTCAAGACTTGTCTGGGCAATGCAAACAGATACACCCTGTCTAGTTCTTCCGGTCTCTCCAAGGAAGGCAAAAGAATCTCTGTGTGCCGGGTGAGAAGCCAGTGCTGGAAGTTGTGGTTCTATTGTGAGTGCCAAGAGGGGATGGCAGGTCTGTGATGAATGCCCTGAGGAGATGACCTGGGTTTTCCAGTGCACATGGCAATAGATCACACCCTGCTTTGGTGGTCATTTATGTCCTACGGAGGTGACAGAGATGGGAAAGAGAATGAAATTTTTGAATGTGCCTCTGAGTGCCCCTCAACCTGCCGCAAATGTGCAGATTGCAGTACATCCAGTTCAGGTGTGAGAGGCTGTTCCCTGGTCCTCGGAGCAAGAAGAGCTGGACGAGGGACGCAATAGAACTCGCTTCCTGAGACTGCATCTCCATGAATCCCAAAACAAGTGCGAGGGATGCCACGTCCGAATTTTCTCAGGGGAAGGTGTTTCTCCCACGCACTGCCTCCCCGTGGCACTGGTGCCACAGCCCCCGACGAAACCACAAGCGGTCTTTGTCCCTAGCAAAAGTGCTCCCTGGGAAATGTTCCCTGGGATACTACAGAAAGCAGGGACTTAAGGGACATCATTGGGATGTGCGGGACCTCATGGAATTAAACAAACCGTGGGATATCTTTGGAACTTCATGGAATCAAAGGGATAAAACAAAAGAATTAAACCCCATGACCGGAAACCATTGGATGGAACATTTCTTTAATATGCCAGCTGGGGATTCGTGGGGGTACTCTGCCATGCATGAATCAAAGAATCAGTATAAATTTCGGAGTATAAATACTTTCAAGTGATACTTGAAAGACCCTCCCCTTCACAAGCGGTCCAAAATTCTCTTCTGATTTTAGGGTCAAATAGCCTCTTGGATTTTATTCGTGGAGCAAGACTGCCATCTAGCGTCCATTTCTTCTGGGAGGGGCAGTCATTTTCACAGAGTGGTCTTCTCCCTTAGGCGGCCTCGTAGCATCTCTGATTGATCTCTCCGACCCCTAACCCCTACACTAAATGCTTTAGGACCAGCTAAGACGTGTCTTAGAACTTCCCATTTGCTTAAACAATGTAGAATTGACTTTCTTCTTAACAGAACAATCTCTTATTAAACGAGTTTTCTGAGGCCTGTAAGCTAATTTCTTGAAGATGGGCATATGATACACTCTCTATTAGTTTCCATGTATCATCTACATTCTCTCTCCTACAACTAATTGTAGTCTTAAAAGAAAAGAAAAGACTGCTACCATGCCAAGAAAGCAAACCCCTTTGTTGATTAGGATTTTTATCTAAGAAAAACTTGTGATTTACGAAGCCATTAAGGATGGAGATCCTCTCTCATTTCAGTGCCATTGTGACAATATGGGGCCTCATGGAACACATGGAACACAGAACACTGCGCATTCCCAAGCAATCAAGGGGCCATTGTAACACTCCAGGGCCTCATGGAAGACGGAGGCCCCGCAGAGAGACCTCAAATCAGAGGTCTGGGCAATCCTCAACCAGAGGAAGTTCAACAAGGGCAAGTGCCAGATTCTGTCCCTGTGATGGGGCAACCCCGAACGTCCGGACAGACTGGGAAGGATATTCTGCCTAGCAGCGCTGGAAAATGGCCTCTGGGGTCCTGGTGGATGGCCAGTTGGCCAAGAGTCAGTGGTGCTCTGGCGGGGGCTCCCTGCTCGCTCACAGGAGGGTTTTCAGACACACGAGTCCTTCGCTTGCACACAGACACAGACAGCTCATGGCAGCAGGGGCAGTATCTCCTGGGGTTCCTGCTGCCACGCCAGGAGCCTGGATGCACCTAAGCCCTTGTGGGGTGCCACCTGCTCTGCCACTATCTGAGATGCCCCACCGCCTGAGAGATGGAAACGCGGAGCTCTGTCCAAGAGAAGCACATCCCAGAGCTGCACGCATGGGCTTTGCCAGGATTTAGAACCGTAAATGCAATGTGACACCGAGACACTCTTTGTCCCACATAACTTCAAGGTCTCCCCAGGAGGTTGATGGCAATTGTTCTTGCTCAGGGTCATCTCCCCACACCAACAGCAGGTGTGTGCTCAAGACTTGTCTGGGCAATGCAAACAGATACACCCTGTCTAGTTCTTCCGGTCTCTCCAAGGAAGGCAAAAGAATCTCTGTGTGCCGGGTGAGAAGCCAGTGCTGGAAGTTGTGGTTCTATTGTGAGTGCCAAGAGGGGATGGCAGGTCTGTGATGAATGCCCTGAGGAGATGACCTGGGTTTTCCAGTGCACATGGCAATAGATCACACCCTGCTTTGGTGGTCATTTATGTCCTACGGAGGTGACAGAGATGGGAAAGAGAATGAAATTTTTGAATGTGCCTCTGAGTGCCCCTCAACCTGCCGCAAATGTGCAGATTGCAGTACATCCAGTTCAGGTGTGAGAGGCTGTTCCCTGGTCCTCGGAGCAAGAAGAGCTGGACGAGGGACGCAGTAGAACTCGCTTCCTGAGACTGCATCTCCATGAATCCCAAAACAAGTGCGAGGGATGCCACGTCCGAGTTTTCTCAGGGGAAGGTGTTTCTCCCACGCACTGCCTCCCCGTGGCACTGGTGCCACAGCCCCCGACGAAACCACAAGCGGTCTTTGTCCCTAGCAAAAGTGCTCCCTGGGAAATGTTCCCTGGGAAACTACAGAAAGCAGGGACTTAAGGGACATCATTGGGATGTGCGGGACCTCATGGAATTAAACAAACCGTGGGATATCTTTGGAACTTCATGGAATCAAAGGGATAAAACAAAAGAATTAAACCCCATGACCGGAAACCATTGGATGGAACATTTCTTTAATATGCCAGCTGGGGATTCGTGGGGGTACTCTGCCATGCATGAATCAAAGAATCAGTATAAATTTCGGAGTATAAATACTTTCAAGTGATACTTGAAAGACCCTCCCCTTCACAAGCGGTCCAAAATTCTCTTCTGATTTTAGGGTCAAATAGCCTCTTGGATTTTATTCGTGGAGCAAGGCTGCCATCTAGCGTCCATTTCTTCTGGGAGGGGCAGTCATTTTCACAGAGTGGTCTTCTCCCTTAGGCGGCCTCGTAGCATCTCTGATTGATCTCTCCGACCCCTAACCCCTACACTAAATGCTTTAGGACCAGCTAAGACGTGTCTTAGAACTTCCCATTTGCTTAAACAATGTAGAATTGACTTTCTTCTTAACAGAACAATCTCTTATTAAACGAGTTTTCTGAGGCCTGTAAGCTAATTTCTTGAAGATGGGCATATGATACACTCTCTATTAGTTTCCATGTATCATCTACATTCTCTCTCCTACAACTAATTGTAGTCTTAAAAGAAAAGAAAAGACTGCTACCATGCCAAGAAAGCAAACCCCTTTGTTGATTAGGATTTTTATCTAAGAAAAACTTGTGATTTACGAAGCCATTAAGGATGGAGATCCTCTCTCATTTCAGTGCCATTGTGACAATATGGGGCCTCATGGAACACATGGAACACAGAACACTGCGCATTCCCAAGCAATCAAGGGGCCATTGTAACACTCCAGGGCCTCATGGAAGACGGAGGCCCCGCAGAGAGACCTCAAATCAGAGGTTTGGGCAATCCTCAACCAGAGGAAGTTCAACAAGGGCAAGTGCCAGATTCTGTCCCTGTGATGGGGCAACCCCGAACGTCCGGACAGACTGGGAAGGATATTCTGCCTAGCAGCGCTGGAAAATGGCCTCTGGGGTCCTGGTGGATGGCCAGTTGGCCAAGAGTCAGTGGTGCTCTGGCGGGGGCTCCCTGCTCGCTCACAGGAGGGTTTTCAGACACACGAGTCCTTCGCTTGCACACAGACACAGACAGCTCATGGCAGCAGGGGCAGTATCTCCTGGGGTTCCTGCTGCCACGCCAGGAGCCTGGATGCACCTAAGCCCTTGTGGGGTGCCACCTGCTCTGCCACTATCTGAGATGCCCCACCGCCTGAGAGATGGAAACGCGGAGCTCTGTCCAAGAGAAGCACATCCCAGAGCTGCACGCATGGGCTTTGCCAGGATTTAGAACCGTAAATGCAATGTGACACCGAGACACTCTTTGTCCCACATAACTTCAAGGTCTCCCCAGGAGGTTGATGGCAATTGTTCTTGCTCAGGGTCATCTCCCCACACCAACAGCAGGTGTGTGCTCAAGACTTGTCTGGGCAATGCAAACAGATACACCCTGTCTAGTTCTTCCGGTCTCTCCAAGGAAGGCAAAAGAATCTCTGTGTGCCGGGTGAGAAGCCAGTGCTGGAAGTTGTGGTTCTATTGTGAGTGCCAAGAGGGGATGGCAGGTCTGTGATGAATGCCCTGAGGAGATGACCTGGGTTTTCCAGTGCACATGGCAATAGATCACACCCTGCTTTGGTGGTCATTTATGTCCTACGGAGGTGACAGAGATGGGAAAGAGAATGAAATTTTTGAATGTGCCTCTGAGTGCCCCTCAACCTGCCGCAAATGTGCAGATTGCAGTACATCCAGTTCAGGTGTGAGAGGCTGTTCCCTGGTCCTCGGAGCAAGAAGAGCTGGACGAGGGACGCAGTAGAACTCGCTTCCTGAGACTGCATCTCCATGAATCCCAAAACAAGTGCGAGGGATGCCACGTCCGAGTTTTCTCAGGGGAAGGTGTTTCTCCCACGCACTGCCTCCCCGTGGCACTGGTGCCACAGCCCCCGACGAAACCACAAGCGGTCTTTGTCCCTAGCAAAAGTGCTCCCTGGGAAATGTTCCCTGGGAAACTACAGAAAGCAGGGACTTAAGGGACATCATTGGGATGTGCGGGACCTCATGGAATTAAACAAACCGTGGGATATCTTTGGAACTTCATGGAATCAAAGGGATAAAACAAAAGAATTAAACCCCATGACCGGAAACCATTGGATGGAACATTTCTTTAATATGCCAGCTGGGGATTCGTGGGGGTACTCTGCCATGCATGAATCAAAGAATCAGTATAAATTTCGGAGTATAAATACTTTCAAGTGATACTTGAAAGACCCTCCCCTTCACAAGCGGTCCAAAATTCTCTTCTGATTTTAGGGTCAAATAGCCTCTTGGATTTTATTCGTGGAGCAAGACTGCCATCTAGCGTCCATTTCTTCTGGGAGGGGCAGTCATTTTCACAGAGTGGTCTTCTCCCTTAGGCGGCCTCGTAGCATCTCTGATTGATCTCTCCGACCCCTAACCCCTACACTAAATGCTTTAGGACCAGCTAAGACGTGTCTTAGAACTTCCCATTTGCTTAAACAATGTAGAATTGACTTTCTTCTTAACAGAACAATCTCTTATTAAACGAGTTTTCTGAGGCCTGTAAGCTAATTTCTTGAAGATGGGCATATGATACACTCTCTATTAGTTTCCATGTATCATCTACATTCTCTCTCCTACAACTAATTGTAGTCTTAAAAGAAAAGAAAAGACTGCTACCATGCCAAGAAAGCAAACCCCTTTGTTGATTAGGATTTTTATCTAAGAAAAACTTGTGATTTACGAAGCCATTAAGGATGGAGATCCTCTCTCATTTCAGTGCCATTGTGACAATATGGGGCCTCATGGAACACATGGAACACAGAACACTGCGCATTCCCAAGCAATCAAGGGGCCATTGTAACACTCCAGGGCCTCATGGAAGACGGAGGCCCCGCAGAGAGACCTCAAATCAGAGGTTTGGGCAATCCTCAACCAGAGGAAGTTCAACAAGGGCAAGTGCCAGATTCTGTCCCTGTGATGGGGCAACCCCGAACGTCCGGACAGACTGGGAAGGATATTCTGCCTAGCAGCGCTGGAAAATGGCCTCTGGGGTCCTGGTGGATGGCCAGTTGGCCAAGAGTCAGTGGTGCTCTGGCGGGGGCTCCCTGCTCGCTCACAGGAGGGTTTTCAGACACACGAGTCCTTCGCTTGCACACAGACACAGACAGCTCATGGCAGCAGGGGCAGTATCTCCTGGGGTTCCTGCTGCCACGCCAGGAGCCTGGATGCACCTAAGCCCTTGTGGGGTGCCACCTGCTCTGCCACTATCTGAGATGCCCCACCGCCTGAGAGATGGAAACGCGGAGCTCTGTCCAAGAGAAGCACATCCCAGAGCTGCACGCATGGGCTTTGCCAGGATTTAGAACCGTAAATGCAATGTGACACCGAGACACTCTTTGTCCCACATAACTTCAAGGTCTCCCCAGGAGGTTGATGGCAATTGTTCTTGCTCAGGGTCATCTCCCCACACCAACAGCAGGTGTGTGCTCAAGACTTGTCTGGGCAATGCAAACAGATACACCCTGTCTAGTTCTTCCGGTCTCTCCAAGGAAGGCAAAAGAATCTCTGTGTGCCGGGTGAGAAGCCAGTGCTGGAAGTTGTGGTTCTATTGTGAGTGCCAAGAGGGGATGGCAGGTCTGTGATGAATGCCCTGAGGAGATGACCTGGGTTTTCCAGTGCACATGGCAATAGATCACACCCTGCTTTGGTGGTCATTTATGTCCTACGGAGGTGACAGAGATGGGAAAGAGAATGAAATTTTTGAATGTGCCTCTGAGTGCCCCTCAACCTGCTGCAAATGTGCAGATTGCAGTACATCCAGTTCAGGTGTGAGAGGCTGTTCCCTGGTCCTCGGAGCAAGAAGAGCTGGACGAGGGACGCAGTAGAACTCGCTTCCTGAGACTGCATCTCCATGAATCCCAAAACAAGTGCGAGGGATGCCACGTCCGAGTTTTCTCAGGGGAAGGTGTTTCTCCCACGCACTGCCTCCCCGTGGCACTGGTGCCACAGCCCCCGACGAAACCACAAGCGGTCTTTGTCCCTAGCAAAAGTGCTCCCTGGGAAATGTTCCCTGGGAAACTACAGAAAGCAGGGACTTAAGGGACATCATTGGGATGTGCGGGACCTCATGGAATTAAACAAACCGTGGGATATCTTTGGAACTTCATGGAATCAAAGGGATAAAACAAAAGAATTAAACCCCATGACCGGAAACCATTGGATGGAACATTTCTTTAATATGCCAGCTGGGGATTCGTGGGGGTACTCTGCCATGCATGAATCAAAGAATCAGTATAAATTTCGGAGTATAAATACTTTCAAGTGATACTTGAAAGACCCTCCCCTTCACAAGCGGTCCAAAATTCTCTTCTGATTTTAGGGTCAAATAGCCTCTTGGATTTTATTCGTGGAGCAAGACTGCCATCTAGCGTCCATTTCTTCTGGGAGGGGCAGTCATTTTCACAGAGTGGTCTTCTCCCTTAGGCGGCCTCGTAGCATCTCTGATTGATCTCTCCGACCCCTAACCCCTACACTAAATGCTTTAGGACCAGCTAAGACGTGTCTTAGAACTTCCCATTTGCTTAAACAATGTAGAATTGACTTTCTTCTTAACAGAACAATCTCTTATTAAACGAGTTTTCTGAGGCCTGTAAGCTAATTTCTTGAAGATGGGCATATGATACACTCTCTATTAGTTTCCATGTATCATCTACATTCTCTCTCCTACAACTAATTGTAGTCTTAAAAGAAAAGAAAAGACTGCTACCATGCCAAGAAAGCAAACCCCTTTGTTGATTAGGATTTTTATCTAAGAAAAACTTGTGATTTACGAAGCCATTAAGGATGGAGATCCTCTCTCATTTCAGTGCCATTGTGACAATATGGGGCCTCATGGAACACATGGAACACAGAACACTGCGCATTCCCAAGCAATCAAGGGGCCATTGTAACACTCCAGGGCCTCATGGAAGACGGAGGCCCCGCAGAGAGACCTCAAATCAGAGGTTTGGGCAATCCTCAACCAGAGGAAGTTCAACAAGGGCAAGTGCCAGATTCTGTCCCTGTGATGGGGCAACCCCGAACGTCCGGACAGACTGGGAAGGATATTCTGCCTAGCAGCGCTGGAAAATGGCCTCTGGGGTCCTGGTGGATGGCCAGTTGGCCAAGAGTCAGTGGTGCTCTGGCGGGGGCTCCCTGCTCGCTCACAGGAGGGTTTTCAGACACACGAGTCCTTCGCTTGCACACAGACACAGACAGCTCATGGCAGCAGGGGCAGTATCTCCTGGGGTTCCTGCTGCCACGCCAGGAGCCTGGATGCACCTAAGCCCTTGTGGGGTGCCACCTGCTCTGCCACTATCTGAGATGCCCCACCGCCTGAGAGATGGAAACGCGGAGCTCTGTCCAAGAGAAGCACATCCCAGAGCTGCACGCATGGGCTTTGCCAGGATTTAGAACCGTAAATGCAATGTGACACCGAGACACTCTTTGTCCCACATAACTTCAAGGTCTCCCCAGGAGGTTGATGGCAATTGTTCTTGCTCAGGGTCATCTCCCCACACCAACAGCAGGTGTGTGCTCAAGACTTGTCTGGGCAATGCAAACAGATACACCCTGTCTAGTTCTTCCGGTCTCTCCAAGGAAGGCAAAAGAATCTCTGTGTGCCGGGTGAGAAGCCAGTGCTGGAAGTTGTGGTTCTATTGTGAGTGCCAAGAGGGGATGGCAGGTCTGTGATGAATGCCCTGAGGAGATGACCTGGGTTTTCCAGTGCACATGGCAATAGATCACACCCTGCTTTGGTGGTCATTTATGTCCTACGGAGGTGACAGAGATGGGAAAGAGAATGAAATTTTTGAATGTGCCTCTGAGTGCCCCTCAACCTGCCGCAAATGTGCAGATTGCGGTACATCCAGTTCAGGTGTGAGAGGCTGTTCCCTGGTCCTCGGAGCAAGAAGAGCTGGACGAGGGACGCAGTAGAACTCGCTTCCTGAGACTGCATCTCCATGAATCCCAAAACAAGTGCGAGGGATGCCACGTCCGAGTTTTCTCAGGGGAAGGTGTTTCTCCCACGCACTGCCTCCCCGTGGCACTGGTGCCACAGCCCCCGACGAAACCACAAGCGGTCTTTGTCCCTAGCAAAAGTGCTCCCTGGGAAATGTTCCCTGGGAAACTACAGAAAGCAGGGACTTAAGGGACATCATTGGGATGTGCGGGACCTCATGGAATTAAACAAACCGTGGGATATCTTTGGAACTTCATGGAATCAAAGGGATAAAACAAAAGAATTAAACCCCATGACCGGAAACCATTGGATGGAACATTTCTTTAATATGCCAGCTGGGGATTCGTGGGGGTACTCTGCCATGCATGAATCAAAGAATCAGTATAAATTTCGGAGTATAAATACTTTCAAGTGATACTTGAAAGACCCTCCCCTTCACAAGCGGTCCAAAATTCTCTTCTGATTTTAGGGTCAAATAGCCTCTTGGATTTTATTCGTGGAGCAAGACTGCCATCTAGCGTCCATTTCTTCTGGGAGGGGCAGTCATTTTCACAGAGTGGTCTTCTCCCTTAGGCGGCCTCGTAGCATCTCTGATTGATCTCTCCGACCCCTAACCCCTACACTAAATGCTTTAGGACCAGCTAAGACGTGTCTTAGAACTTCCCATTTGCTTAAACAATGTAGAATTGACTTTCTTCTTAACAGAACAATCTCTTATTAAACGAGTTTTCTGAGGCCTGTAAGCTAATTTCTTGAAGATGGGCATATGATACACTCTCTATTAGTTTCCATGTATCATCTACATTCTCTCTCCTACAACTAATTGTAGTCTTAAAAGAAAAGAAAAGACTGCTACCATGCCAAGAAAGCAAACCCCTTTGTTGATTAGGATTTTTATCTAAGAAAAACTTGTGATTTACGAAGCCATTAAGGATGGAGATCCTCTCTCATTTCAGTGCCATTGTGACAATATGGGGCCTCATGGAACACATGGAACACAGAACACTGCGCATTCCCAAGCAATCAAGGGGCCATTGTAACACTCCAGGGCCTCATGGAAGACGGAGGCCCCGCAGAGAGACCTCAAATCAGAGGTTTGGGCAATCCTCAACCAGAGGAAGTTCAACAAGGGCAAGTGCCAGATTCTGTCCCTGTGATGGGGCAACCCCGAACGTCCGGACAGACTGGGAAGGATATTCTGCCTAGCAGCGCTGGAAAATGGCCTCTGGGGTCCTGGTGGATGGCCAGTTGGCCAAGAGTCAGTGGTGCTCTGGCGGGGGCTCCCTGCTCGCTCACAGGAGGGTTTTCAGACACACGAGTCCTTCGCTTGCACACAGACACAGACAGCTCATGGCAGCAGGGGCAGTATCTCCTGGGGTTCCTGCTGCCACGCCAGGAGCCTGGATGCACCTAAGCCCTTGTGGGGTGCCACCTGCTCTGCCACTATCTGAGATGCCCCACCGCCTGAGAGATGGAAACGCGGAGCTCTGTCCAAGAGAAGCACATCCCAGAGCTGCACGCATGGGCTTTGCCAGGATTTAGAACCGTAAATGCAATGTGACACCGAGACACTCTTTGTCCCACATAACTTCAAGGTCTCCCCAGGAGGTTGATGGCAATTGTTCTTGCTCAGGGTCATCTCCCCACACCAACAGCAGGTGTGTGCTCAAGACTTGTCTGGGCAATGCAAACAGATACACCCTGTCTAGTTCTTCCGGTCTCTCCAAGGAAGGCAAAAGAATCTCTGTGTGCCGGGTGAGAAGCCAGTGCTGGAAGTTGTGGTTCTATTGTGAGTGCCAAGAGGGGATGGCAGGTCTGTGATGAATGCCCTGAGGAGATGACCTGGGTTTTCCAGTGCACATGGCAATAGATCACACCCTGCTTTGGTGGTCATTTATGTCCTACGGAGGTGACAGAGATGGGAAAGAGAATGAAATTTTTGAATGTGCCTCTGAGTGCCCCTCAACCTGCCGCAAATGTGCAGATTGCAGTACATCCAGTTCAGGTGTGAGAGGCTGTTCCCTGGTCCTCGGAGCAAGAAGAGCTGGACGAGGGACGCAGTAGAACTCGCTTCCTGAGACTGCATCTCCATGAATCCCAAAACAAGTGCGAGGGATGCCACGTCCGAGTTTTCTCAGGGGAAGGTGTTTCTCCCACGCACTGCCTCCCCGTGGCACTGGTGCCACAGCCCCCGACGAAACCACAAGCGGTCTTTGTCCCTAGCAAAAGTGCTCCCTGGGAAATGTTCCCTGGGAAACTACAGAAAGCAGGGACTTAAGGGACATCATTGGGATGTGCGGGACCTCATGGAATTAAACAAACCGTGGGATATCTTTGGAACTTCATGGAATCAAAGGGATAAAACAAAAGAATTAAACCCCATGACCGGAAACCATTGGATGGAACATTTCTTTAATATGCCAGCTGGGGATTCGTGGGGGTACTCTGCCATGCATGAATCAAAGAATCAGTATAAATTTCGGAGTATAAATACTTTCAAGTGATACTTGAAAGACCCTCCCCTTCACAAGCGGTCCAAAATTCTCTTCTGATTTTAGGGTCAAATAGCCTCTTGGATTTTATTCGTGGAGCAAGACTGCCATCTAGCGTCCATTTCTTCTGGGAGGGGCAGTCATTTTCACAGAGTGGTCTTCTCCCTTAGGCGGCCTCGTAGCATCTCTGATTGATCTCTCCGACCCCTAACCCCTACACTAAATGCTTTAGGACCAGCTAAGACGTGTCTTAGAACTTCCCATTTGCTTAAACAATGTAGAATTGACTTTCTTCTTAACAGAACAATCTCTTATTAAACGAGTTTTCTGAGGCCTGTAAGCTAATTTCTTGAAGATGGGCATATGATACACTCTCTATTAGTTTCCATGTATCATCTACATTCTCTCTCCTACAACTAATTGTAGTCTTAAAAGAAAAGAAAAGACTGCTACCATGCCAAGAAAGCAAACCCCTTTGTTGATTAGGATTTTTATCTAAGAAAAACTTGTGATTTACGAAGCCATTAAGGATGGAGATCCTCTCTCATTTCAGTGCCATTGTGACAATATGGGGCCTCATGGAACACATGGAACACAGAACACTGCGCATTCCCAAGCAATCAAGGGGCCATTGTAACACTCCAGGGCCTCATGGAAGACGGAGGCCCCGCAGAGAGACCTCAAATCAGAGGTTTGGGCAATCCTCAACCAGAGGAAGTTCAACAAGGGCAAGTGCCAGATTCTGTCCCTGTGATGGGGCAACCCCGAACGTCCGGACAGACTGGGAAGGATATTCTGCCTAGCAGCGCTGGAAAATGGCCTCTGGGGTCCTGGTGGATGGCCAGTTGGCCAAGAGTCAGTGGTGCTCTGGCGGGGGCTCCCTGCTCGCTCACAGGAGGGTTTTCAGACACACGAGTCCTTCGCTTGCACACAGACACAGACAGCTCATGGCAGCAGGGGCAGTATCTCCTGGGGTTCCTGCTGCCACGCCAGGAGCCTGGATGCACCTAAGCCCTTGTGGGGTGCCACCTGCTCTGCCACTATCTGAGATGCCCCACCGCCTGAGAGATGGAAACGCGGAGCTCTGTCCAAGAGAAGCACATCCCAGAGCTGCACGCATGGGCTTTGCCAGGATTTAGAACCGTAAATGCAATGTGACACCGAGACACTCTTTGTCCCACATAACTTCAAGGTCTCCCCAGGAGGTTGATGGCAATTGTTCTTGCTCAGGGTCATCTCCCCACACCAACAGCAGGTGTGTGCTCAAGACTTGTCTGGGCAATGCAAACAGATACACCCTGTCTAGTTCTTCCGGTCTCTCCAAGGAAGGCAAAAGAATCTCTGTGTGCCGGGTGAGAAGCCAGTGCTGGAAGTTGTGGTTCTATTGTGAGTGCCAAGAGGGGATGGCAGGTCTGTGATGAATGCCCTGAGGAGATGACCTGGGTTTTCCAGTGCACATGGCAATAGATCACACCCTGCTTTGGTGGTCATTTATGTCCTACGGAGGTGACAGAGATGGGAAAGAGAATGAAATTTTTGAATGTGCCTCTGAGTGCCCCTCAACCTGCCGCAAATGTGCAGATTGCAGTACATCCAGTTCAGGTGTGAGAGGCTGTTCCCTGGTCCTCGGAGCAAGAAGAGCTGGACGAGGGACGCAGTAGAACTCGCTTCCTGAGACTGCATCTCCATGAATCCCAAAACAAGTGCGAGGGATGCCACGTCCGAGTTTTCTCAGGGGAAGGTGTTTCTCCCACGCACTGCCTCCCCGTGGCACTGGTGCCACAGCCCCCGACGAAACCACAAGCGGTCTTTGTCCCTAGCAAAAGTGCTCCCTGGGAAATGTTCCCTGGGAAACTACAGAAAGCAGGGACTTAAGGGACATCATTGGGATGTGCGGGACCTCATGGAATTAAACAAACCGTGGGATATCTTTGGAACTTCATGGAATCAAAGGGATAAAACAAAAGAATTAAACCCCATGACCGGAAACCATTGGATGGAACATTTCTTTAATATGCCAGCTGGGGATTCGTGGGGGTACTCTGCCATGCATGAATCAAAGAATCAGTATAAATTTCGGAGTATAAATACTTTCAAGTGATACTTGAAAGACCCTCCCCTTCACAAGCGGTCCAAAATTCTCTTCTGATTTTAGGGTCAAATAGCCTCTTGGATTTTATTCGTGGAGCAAGACTGCCATCTAGCGTCCATTTCTTCTGGGAGGGGCAGTCATTTTCACAGAGTGGTCTTCTCCCTTAGGCGGCCTCGTAGCATCTCTGATTGATCTCTCCGACCCCTAACCCCTACACTAAATGCTTTAGGACCAGCTAAGACGTGTCTTAGAACTTCCCATTTGCTTAAACAATGTAGAATTGACTTTCTTCTTAACAGAACAATCTCTTATTAAACGAGTTTTCTGAGGCCTGTAAGCTAATTTCTTGAAGATGGGCATATGATACACTCTCTATTAGTTTCCATGTATCATCTACATTCTCTCTCCTACAACTAATTGTAGTCTTAAAAGAAAAGAAAAGACTGCTACCATGCCAAGAAAGCAAACCCCTTTGTTGATTAGGATTTTTATCTAAGAAAAACTTGTGATTTACGAAGCCATTAAGGATGGAGATCCTCTCTCATTTCAGTGCCATTGTGACAATATGGGGCCTCATGGAACACATGGAACACAGAACACTGCGCATTCCCAAGCAATCAAGGGGCCATTGTAACACTCCAGGGCCTCATGGAAGACGGAGGCCCCGCAGAGAGACCTCAAATCAGAGGTTTGGGCAATCCTCAACCAGAGGAAGTTCAACAAGGGCAAGTGCCAGATTCTGTCCCTGTGATGGGGCAACCCCGAACGTCCGGACAGACTGGGAAGGATATTCTGCCTAGCAGCGCTGGAAAATGGCCTCTGGGGTCCTGGTGGATGGCCAGTTGGCCAAGAGTCAGTGGTGCTCTGGCGGGGGCTCCCTGCTCGCTCACAGGAGGGTTTTCAGACACACGAGTCCTTCGCTTGCACACAGACACAGACAGTTCATGGCAGCAGGGGCAGTATCTCCTGGGGTTCCTGCTGCCACGCCAGGAGCCTGGATGCACCTAAGCCCTTGTGGGGTGCCACCTGCTCTGCCACTATCTGAGATGCCCCACCGCCTGAGAGATGGAAACGCGGAGCTCTGTCCAAGAGAAGCACATCCCAGAGCTGCACGCATGGGCTTTGCCAGGATTTAGAACCGTAAATGCAATGTGACACCGAGACACTCTTTGTCCCACATAACTTCAAGGTCTCCCCAGGAGGTTGATGGCAATTGTTCTTGCTCAGGGTCATCTCCCCACACCAACAGCAGGTGTGTGCTCAAGACTTGTCTGGGCAATGCAAACAGATACACCCTGTCTAGTTCTTCCGGTCTCTCCAAGGAAGGCAAAAGAATCTCTGTGTGCCGGGTGAGAAGCCAGTGCTGGAAGTTGTGGTTCTATTGTGAGTGCCAAGAGGGGATGGCAGGTCTGTGATGAATGCCCTGAGGAGATGACCTGGGTTTTCCAGTGCACATGGCAATAGATCACACCCTGCTTTGGTGGTCATTTATGTCCTACGGAGGTGACAGAGATGGGAAAGAGAATGAAATTTTTGAATGTGCCTCTGAGTGCCCCTCAACCTGCCGCAAATGTGCAGATTGCAGTACATCCAGTTCAGGTGTGAGAGGCTGTTCCCTGGTCCTCGGAGCAAGAAGAGCTGGACGAGGGACGCAGTAGAACTCGCTTCCTGAGACTGCATCTCCATGAATCCCAAAACAAGTGCGAGGGATGCCACGTCCGAGTTTTCTCAGGGGAAGGTGTTTCTCCCACGCACTGCCTCCCCGTGGCACTGGTGCCACAGCCCCCGACGAAACCACAAGCGGTCTTTGTCCCTAGCAAAAGTGCTCCCTGGGAAATGTTCCCTGGGAAACTACAGAAAGCAGGGACTTAAGGGACATCATTGGGATGTGCGGGACCTCATGGAATTAAACAAACCGTGGGATATCTTTGGAACTTCATGGAATCAAAGGGATAAAACAAAAGAATTAAACCCCATGACCGGAAACCATTGGATGGAACATTTCTTTAATATGCCAGCTGGGGATTCGTGGGGGTACTCTGCCATGCATGAATCAAAGAATCAGTATAAATTTCGGAGTATAAATACTTTCAAGTGATACTTGAAAGACCCTCCCCTTCACAAGCGGTCCAAAATTCTCTTCTGATTTTAGGGTCAAATAGCCTCTTGGATTTTATTCGTGGAGCAAGACTGCCATCTAGCGTCCATTTCTTCTGGGAGGGGCAGTCATTTTCACAGAGTGGTCTTCTCCCTTAGGCGGCCTCGTAGCATCTCTGATTGATCTCTCCGACCCCTAACCCCTACACTAAATGCTTTAGGACCAGCTAAGACGTGTCTTAGAACTTCCCATTTGCTTAAACAATGTAGAATTGACTTTCTTCTTAACAGAACAATCTCTTATTAAACGAGTTTTCTGAGGCCTGTAAGCTAATTTCTTGAAGATGGG